>NW_020885027.1:0-41551 GCF_003945725.1 Corapipo altera
CCCTCTTCACTTTGTGACCTGTAAAAAGAATACCTTTCAATGGGGTCCTGAACAGCAGCAGGCATTCAAACAGATCAAGCAAGAGATTGCACATGCCGTGGTTCTTGGACCAGTTCGGACGGGACCAGACGTGAAGAACGTACTTTACTCTGCAGCTGGAAATAAAGGTCCCTCCTGGAGCCTCTGGTAAAACGTGCCTGGCGAGACGCGAGGGCGACCACTTGGTTTCTGGAGCCGAAGTTACAGGGGTTCTGAAGCCAACTACACTCCTGTGGAAAAGGAAATTCTGGTGCAGGGAAAACCATGTGTGCACAGAAGAGATGCACTTACATAACAAAGGGGGTGGGATGGAGAGCCTCTGGCTGGGCGGTGATGACCACTCCTGCCCAGGTTGAGGTCACTCAGTTAATTGTATAAAAGCAGATAGTGCTTTCTTGGAGGAGAGTTAGCTTCACACAAAGGACAACATTGCCTTTTGGCAGGGACGTCTGCCAGTTTGTGAACTTACTGACTCTCCAAGGATGCAACTTCTGCTATGGGTAATTATAGGCATGCTAGGTCAGTAAGATAACTTTTTGGGCAACAGTTGGATAACTGGGGAGGTCGTACTGGGGGTTTATTTCTCTCCTCCTTCCTCCCTTTTGGGTTTGTTCGTTTTGTTGATCACCTCTTGGTAATAAATATCAGTTTTGTTGAACTTTCAACGGTGTCATGGTTTCAAGATTCAGTATGGTTCAAATCCCTCCCTAATACATTTTTGGCGATGAGAATGTCATACTGAACACGAAACACACCGTTGCCAAGGACAAAGTAGGATTCACAGGTGGGATGCATAGCCTGTGGAGTGAACTACTGTTTTTTGTAGGAAATTGGGCTAGGGTGGCAGGCTGCATAATATAGCTGACTCCCTGTGCTTCTGTTGATCTTCATCTTCTGTCTATGGTGTTGTTGTGATACGCTTGGTTTTGGTTGGGATAGAATTAAGCTACTTCCTGATAGCTGTTACAGTGCTGTGTTTTGGAGTCAGTGTGAGAATGACACTGATAGTGCTGTAGTATTTCAGGATCTGTAGAGACCTGGTGCACGTGAAAACTGGGAGGGAGCACAGTCAGGAAAGCTGACTTGAACAGACCGAAGGGATGTCCCATGCCGTGGAATATTATGCCCAGCATATATGCTGGGAAGAGACATCAGAAGGGGCCAATCACTACTTGGAGTGGCAGGGTTGACTGGTTGCTGTCCGACAAGACTCTTTCTGAGTCAAGTGTTAGTGTTTGCGAGTATGTCAGGGAGTTGTGGGTGTAGGACACGGTGGTTAAACTCCGGGATGGGGGTCATGGTGTTACCCCTGTCGTCGAAGTGTTCCAGGTCGGACACAGGAGTTTTGATATTCACTCAGGGATCATTTAGAGTCAGGTCTGGTGCCAGGTTGCCACCCCTGGGGCCACTGGGGGAAGAGGTTTCCATGTGGAGCTGCATTGGACTCTGTTTCTGGTACCGAGGACCGGGACCCGGGGGAATGGGCATTTTCTAGCCCGGGGCCACACCAGATGGGTTCTAAGCCCGGGACCCGGGGGAAGGCAGGCATTTTTCCCCCTGGAACCACACAGGGATGTGTTCCACTGCATGGTTGGTTGCTCCTGGTCCAACCAGCAGGAGCGGGGGGGGGGGCCCTGGGCACACCTGGCACACTTAAGACATGGTTGCCTCTGCCTCTAGCCATGCAGTCTGAAAATTAACCTCTTCTCTTCTGCTTCTGTGAGTATGTAATTTCCGTAGGGCGCATGCGAACTTTTGATTGGTCCAGTATTAAACACAGTATCAGTGGGGCAAACCATTACTACCCCAGGGGAAAAGGTTTTTCAAACCACCACAACCAGTTTGCAAAAGCCTTACTGAGAACACAGAAGAACCAACCAACATATCCCCATCTTCATTTTCAGTGAGCCTTCTAAGATATCTCCATCAGCTGTCCCCAGGCTCATTTACTGGGGATGGCATCAGGAGTTTCCCAACATCTCAGAACAAGCTGCATTTTTCTCCACTCACAGGGCAGTGGGGACCACCCACTTGTACAGATGATCTCCCTTCTGGGGACTCTTATCCCTTTGTCTCCACATTTTTACCAGTATTTGTAAATTCTGGATCAGTTGTCTCTCCATTAACTCCCGAGGGGATACCCTTCTCCAATCCCTCCCTCCATGGGTGGGTTCTTGAGGGTTTACCTCCCCCATTCCCATCTTTAAACTGGGAAGGCTTTTCTCTCAACTCCACCCTTTGTACGGCAGTTTGATTTTTCACTTCATTTGCAATAAATCCTACCCATTTGCCATAAGTTACTAACTCCTTTCCCCCCACATAAGACCGGGTCCTGCCTGTGGTCCGCCTGTGCAAGCCACTCTAAGCTCTAAGCCGATCTTGCAATTGGGTGACATAAAGCTTTAATGAGTCAGATAGTCCTTTAATCACACTCAACAGGAGCCTTCAGAGGCCGAGAATTTCTGTCCTCTTCCCAATGCCCTTGTCAATGTCCATGTCCCAGGACAGGGATCTCAGTTGCTTGGTTTCACTACCATCTAGTTTCTTATCGTGGGCCACGACACCCCAGCATCAGAGCAGTCAGGTCACCAGGGGTTCACCCGACTAGCGGCTGAAATCTTTTTGCATATCTCTCAGTTCACTCAGGGACAGGGATTGGGTGATTGTCTCTGGCCCCACGTCTTACTCCTGTTCTGAGGGCCCTACTTCCTCTTCATCCTTCACTGATTTGGTCTTGGATTTCTTCTGTATAGGGGAGACTGCTACCAGCATGGGTTGTTCCTCTGGTTCAGTTGCAGTTTGAGTGGCCACAGTGCCCGTTGGTCTGCTTTCCTCCTCCTCCCCTTGAGGTTACTGTCTAGTATCAAGCAGTGTCTGATAAATAGTAGACAGGGCCCAGCACATTGCATAGCTTCGCGCCTCTCTGGAACTGCCACAGCATTTTTCCTTCACATATTTTTTCACTTTAACAGAGTCCTGTAGTCGTTCAGGGGTGAACTTCCAAATCATTGGAGAAGTCCTCCAAATACTGGCCCACATCCTCCCACATTCACGCATGACTATCTGCCCTCAGGGCAGATCTCTGAATAACCTCCCTAGAAATGTCTTCTGTAACTCTAAACATGGTGTGGACCTCACTGAGTAAACCTGGTAGACCTAGCAACAAGAACATGCTTTCCTTAACATCCAAAGGGTATTCGAAAATCAAAAAAAGTTGTTGTAACAGGTCTGAAGGAGGAAAAAGGGGTGAAAGGTTGGGGAAAATCATCCTGCCCTATTCCCCCCACAGACTGGGTACGATTATTAATGGACTCCCAAAGGTAGTACCTGAGATAAGGGTATGTAATGGTTTTGAGTCTAGACCTTCCTTCCTGGCAACCAGGAAGGAAGGAAGGAAGTATTCCATCCTATTCCTTTACGTAATCAAACATATAAATAAGATGGGAGAGAAGCCTCTTCCTCTTTTCTCTTCTGGCGAGGTTTGGAGACAGCAGACTCCTGCAGCCAGTCTCGCTTGTGTGTGGGAGTTGAGGTCTGATCAGGCCTACGGGGTCTGTTGTTTCTGTGGATCCAGGGTCCAGTAGTGTGGTGGCGGCATCTGGCACGATTGTGCTATCTCAAGGAAAGTATTAAGATTTTCTTTGTCTAGTTCTTTATTGAGTGTGTGGTTTGTTTTTTTTTTTTTGTTTTGTCCCTTTTCCCTTTCCCTTTGGGGGTGTTGGGGGTTTCTTTCTTATGTGTATATAGTCTTTTAATTGTATATAAATGTAATATAAGTGTAAATATATTTTTATATAGCTTTAGTTCTCTTATTTCGAGTCTCTTGGGTTTTTTTTCTCTTTTCCCTTGGTTTTTGGGGAGAGAAGCTTTTGTGGTGGGGTTTGGAGACTTGGCAGGAAGCCAGTTCCAAACCGCCACAGAGCAGCGCTGAATACACATCCTAAATGACTCTCATTGCTTCTGATGTTATGTCATAAACTGATATCCCACAATACATCAACAAAGCAATCCTCATCCCTCTCCCTGCTCTGCAAAAAAGAACTGTGATGGACACATAGTGCATATATAGAAACATATACACAGTTAGGTACCACACCCACATGAACAGACCAAGCAACATTGTGACCAGTGGCTCCGTACCTAATACAGCAAATGCTTAGATTAAATTTGTTTACAACCTGTTCTGGGAAGATCTGTTGTTATCTCAACTTTTGGGCCAGACATTGGGTGCCAAATAAGGCTGTCGTGGTTTAGGAATGGTACTCCCCAATTTAGTTCTCTCACTGAGACTCTTCAAACCATGTTGCCGCTCACTTGCTCCCTCTCCCCTCCTCTTCTGCCCCTCCCGTGGGTGGCCAGAGAGGAGAATTGGAGGTACAAAAGGTAAAGATCACAGGTTGAGATAAGAACAATTTACTGGAAACAGCAATGAGATAAGAAAATGAACAGTAACAGCAACAAATAACAAAAGTGTACAAAAGAGGTGGTGATTTACATGCAAAATGCTCACCCCAGAGCCAGACCTGACCCTGGCTGAGACCCTGACTGCAGCCACATATTCCTGACTGGAAGGAACACCTTTCTCCCCTCCCCCCGCCCCGGCAATGATGTGAGGTAGTATAGAATAACATCTGAGTCTTAGTCACACCCCCTCCCAGTTATTGCAAAAAATTAACCCTGTCCTGTCCAAAACCAGGACACCTGATTGTGAAGGTACGTAATTTAGATGCTCATGTACCCAAGAGTCAGGCCACTGAAGAACATCAGAACAACCAGCAGGTGGATCAGGCTGCCAGGATTGAAGTAGTGTCTCAGGTGGAATTGTATTGGCAAGATAAGGGTGAATTATTTCTTGCTCTGTGGGCCTGTGACACCTCAGGCCGTGAGGGAAGAGATGCAACATATAGGTGTGCTCATAATCAAGGGATGGACTTAACCATGGACACTATCCCCCAGGTTATCCATAACTGTGAAACATGCACTGCAATCAAACATACCAAGCAGGTAAACCCTCTGTGGTATGGTGGACAATGGTCAAAATATAAATATGGGAAAGCCTGGCAGATCGATTACCTCACACTGGTGCAAAACTGTGATGGCAAGTACTATGTGCTTACGATGATGGACGCAACCACTGGATAGCTGGAAACATATCCTGTGCCCTATGCCACTGCCCGGAATGCTATGCTGGGCCTTGTAAAGCAAGTCTTATGGGGACACAGTACTCCAGAAAGAATTGAGTCAGACAACAGGACTCATTTCTGAAACAACCTCATAGACATCTAGGTCAAAGAACATCGCACTGAGTGGGTGTATCACATACCTTATCGTGCACCAGCCTGCAGGAAAACTGAGTGATGCTGTAGTGGTTTATATTACAGGAAGAATGCCGAAGGACATTCTGGGGCTTGTAATCCTTCGATACTCTGTTGCACATGCTCAATGGAGTGCTCGAATGTGATTGGTTGAGAAGGTCACATGTTATGACGTATCATGGTTTGAATTTTCTATATAAGCTCCTGTTGTTCTTAATAAATTTGATTTCGTTGCCTGCACCAAGGGTGATGGAGTCCGTGAACACAAATACTACAAATGGTGCTCCCTGTAACAGGGACTTTTAACAGGCATCGGTAACCAGAGGCTCTAGGCCTTGAGACGTCCTGCCGTAGCACCCTCCTGGTAGAAATCAAAGGAAAAGGGAAGAGCTCTTCAAAACACATCATGCACACCAGTCACCTCTGGAAGGATAGGACAAAAGAAAAAAGGACTCAAAAGGAATTGAAGAAAAAAGAAGAAAACTAGGGATTCAGCAAACAGAGGTGAGTTACCAGGAAAGGGAGGGAGGTTTTCCCAAAAAATGAAAGAAAAAGCTGAAGCTATTTGCCAGTTTTCAAAAATGAAGAAAAAAGATGTAACAAAAACTAAACTACTGGTGTTATTAATATGTATTACCATAGCTATACCGAGATTCCCACCAGCTGGGACTGTTAATGTGACTGTTTGGCAAAAAGTTTGGAAAATGAAGAGAGAAAGAGCAACTTTGGGAGATATGGAAGCCTTTAGAAATTTAACTACATGGACAGAAGTTCTGGACGCTTTAAAGACTGCACAAAAGAATTCAAACTTGTCCGTGGAAACTGACTCTAACCCTCCTGCCCCCCCCAAACCCCTTAGACACCAGGCAAAGACATGGAGGGGGGGGGAACCTCCATGGGAAGGAGAAGGTATATTGTTGGGGTCGGTACTATGTTCCGGCAACTGGGAGCAGGAGGGAGATGTTATATGCGGTAGTTCTGTGCTGAGTTTTCGCTGGTATGCGGGCTCCGCGGAGTGAGTACATGATTTAAACCGCGGAACCATTACGGGGGGCAGTTATTAGATTCCCGCCGCGAGATGGGGGAATGCATGCAGGATGGCTCTTGCCATGAGGCTGCTGTGGAGTTGCAGCCACGTAATGACCCGCGTGGTTGCAAGGGCGCAGCCATTTTGCCCATGCCAGGGGCAGGAAGCGGAGGTTTCTCTTCCACCCCAGCAACCATTTTCTCCTAGCCGCATGGTGGGAGAAAGTCCTTCTCTTGCGGTCGCACGACCATATTGTCCCAGTCGCGTGGAAGGGGGGGCTCATCTCTTCCAGTCCCGCGGCCATTTTCTCATGTACCCCTCCTGGGGACCGAGTGTGTCAGTCCAGCGAGTGATGAGATCATGGAGGATACAGGGAGGGATAAAATATGTCCCCTCCTAAAGAGAATAGGTGGTTGTGCAGGGGTGCTTTGGTGCAACCTCCGCCCCGCGGCAGAGGTGCCACGGGCGTGAAGCCCCGGTGAGTTTGCTGACTCCAGCCGGGGGCACGGCCACCATAGGCTGGGTACGGGCGGCAGGGCCGTGTCTTGCTTCACTGCGGAGGTCCCCCTCCCGCGTCGCCCGCACAGCGCTAAAGAGCAGCGGGCGCAGTGGGGTGAGAGGCAGCCGTAGGGTGCCTGGCGAGAGCCAAGCCCCCAGCTCCACGGACTCACCCCTGCCGGGTGTACCTTGCCCCGTGCCGCCGCCGGGATGGAAGTTCCGGTGCACCGGGGGGCGGTGGGCTCCCGCTCGACCTCGGGACCGCCGCCAGCGGCAGTAGTGGTTTCGGCGGCAGCGGGGGCGGATCCAGAGGGGGCAGGGCCCGTCCTGGCCTGGTCCGGCGGCGCGGCGGGGCGGGAAGCGGCTGGAGGGATGCATGGCGAGAACAGAATCCCTCCGACCATGCAGGGGCTGGCAGGAAGAAAGAGGAGCCACTGGGACATAGAGGCAGAGTCACCGCTTGGGGAGCCGAGCGGAAGGTCAGCGCGGGAAGGCTGGGGCCACCTTGGAGTGGGGAACCGGGGTCTCCGGACGCGACCTCCCCCGGCGAGCGGCGGGGAGCGGGGATGCGGCCCGTGCGGGGCTCTGGGCCCTGTGCGGCAGGGGAATCGCCCCGGCCCCTGTTGGGCTCTGCGGGCTAGCTGGTCAGGCAGGAGTGAGGGCAGGGCCCCGTCTGGACCAGCTGCCTCCAGCAGCGGCAACAGCAGCAGCGGCAGCACCTGAGTCTCCGCTCAAGATCAGAGAACTTATAAAACGTTTCCAGCAGCCTGCTACAAGGATTGAACTGTAACCTACAGGACATCAAAACTAAGGCATCCACCATCCTTGCCAGCATAACTACTGCTGAGCCACCTGTACAGACCTCAACTGTGAAAGATCCCACAGCCCTGCAGAACCTCAGCACCATTATCCACACCATCCACTGACTGCTGACCAAAAGGGAGCTGACCAAGCTGGCCAGCAGACTGCCAGAGCTGGCCAAAATCTCCGACCAAGCAGCAGACCTGAAGACACAGCCACCGCTGTCATCATCATGGCTAGACTTCGCGAACAAAGATTTGGGAAGGGCACTACCCACGTTTGTTGCAGGTGCATTGGTGGCTAAAAAGGCCAATACGAGATAGACAGGTCCAGTTGCAAAAGGCACAGCAGAAAGACTCTTTATGAGGTATATTCTGCAAGGTACGATTCTTTCTGCTTTGTCTTTTCTCCTCAAGAGTGCTTTCTCAAAGGCATCAGCAGCGTTGAAGATAGTGTGTCTCCAGATCTGATTGGAGGCCAGAGTAGACCAGTTATGTTGATCAATATGGCCAAGGCTGAGATATTGTTTCAGGGAGTCCTTGTATCTTCTCTTTGGGGCTCCTCACTTGCGGCAGCCGGTGGCAAGTTCACCATAAAGCAAGATCTTAGGGAGGGGGTGATCTTTCATCCTGGAGACGTGCCCTGCCCAACGCAGCTGTGTTCTCAGTAACATGACCTCAATACTTGTGACTGTTGATTGTTCTAGAACAGATGTATTGGTCACATAATCTGACCAGTGGATGTTCAGGATTGTACGGAGGCAACATTGATGGAAACGTTCCAGGAGACACAGGTGGTGGCAGTAGATGACCCATGATTCAGATCCATATAAGAGAGTAGACAGCACTATGGCTCTGTAAACACTGATCTTTGTACTTTTCTTCAAGTGTTTATTTCCCCAAACTCTTTTATGAAGCTTTCTGAAGGCACTATATGCTTTTGCTAACCTGTTGTCTATCTCTCCGTCAATCTTACCATCGACTTTCAGGTAGAATTCCTTCTGCAATAGCAGGTATTAGTCTGTTTAAGAGTATTCTTGCGAGGATTTTACCAGCAATGGAGAACAGAGTAATACCATGGTAATTTGAGCAGTCTGATTTAATTCCTTTCTTCTTATACAAAGTGATGATGACTGCGTCACAAAGGTCTGATGGTAGTTTGCTTAGTTCCCAACAGCGCACCACAAACTAGTGAAATTTAGCATGGAGTGCTTGGCCCCCATGTTTCCAGACTTCGGGTGGAATTCCATCAACCCCAGTTGCCTTGCAGGTTTCTCCCAAAGTGGGGGCAGTATCCAATTCGTACTTCACCGGTTGTTGTGTGATGGACTGAATTGCTGAGTCTTGGACTACATGGTTGGTACTGAAAAGAGTCTGAAAGTGTTCAGACCATCGATTCAGAATGGAGGTTTTATCTGTTAGAAGCGTTTGACCATCAGCGCTGAGTAGAGGGCTTTGGACTTGGTATGTAGGCCCGTATGCTGTTTTCAGGGCCACATAGAATCCCCTGTGATCACCCGTATCTGCACATAATTGTGTTTTTTCAGCTAGATTGATCCACCACTTGTTCTGTATGTCACGAAGTTTCTGTTGGAGCTTGCTGCATGCAAGACAAAAGGCTGTTTTTCTTGTGTGACAGGATGGCAGTGCAAGGTGTGCTTGGTGAGGGGTTCTCTTCTTCCTCAACAATTCTTGGATCTCTTGATTGTTTTCATCAAACCAGTCCTTGTTCTTCTTGAAGGAGAACCCTGAGGATTTTTCAGAGGATTGCAGGATGCTGTTTTTAATATGGTGCCAAATTGTTTCAGGAGAGGAATCTGTAGAATCTATGAATGGTTTTCGAACCTAGTTTGAAGGTTTGCCTAGAATCTGTCTCTCACTGTGGCTGATTGGAGATTGTTAACTTGGAGTCTTCTCCTTGAGATATTACCCCTTTTAGGTTTGAATTTAAGATTGAAGTTGAGTTTACAGCGCACAAGCCGATGGTCTGTTTGGCATTCTGCACTGGGCATCACGTGGGTATGGTGGACATCGCAGACATCTCTCCGTTGCACCAAGACATAATCGATGAGGTGCCAATGCTTAGATCTGTGGTGCATCCAGGTTGTTTTCAGACTATTTTTCTGCTGAATGATATGTTAGTGATGGTGAGCTGTTGCTCTGCACAGAATTCTAGCAGAAGTCGACCATTATCGTTGCAGTTTCCAACACCATGCTTGCCTAATATTCCTTTCCATGCTTCAAAATTCAAACCTACTCTGGTGTTGAAATCACCAAGGATAATGATCTTATCCTCTGCAGGCACCTTTTGGGTAAGACGGCACAGGTCAGTGTAAAATTTATCTTTTTCAGCAGGGTCAGCTTGGAGAGTTGGGGCATATATACTAAAGAGGACAACGTGTTGCTTGTTGTTTAGTGGAAGGCGTAGGGAGATAATGCAGTCAGAGTGACTTGTCGGCAGATTTTTGAGTTTAGGAACAATAGAGTTTTTGATCATGAAGCCGACTCCTGAGATATGCTTTTCGGTTCTGGGTTTACCTGACCAAAAGAGTGTGTAACCGGTACCATGTTCTCTGAGGCTGCCTTCCTCATGAAGGCGAACTTCACTGAGAGCAGCAATCTCGATGTTGAGACGAGCCAGTTCATGGGCAATTAGGGCAGAACAAAGCTCAGGACGTCCGCTATCCTCAGAATCAAGCATGGTTCTGATGTTCCAACATGCTAGAGTTAATTTAGGTACACCTTTGGAGGCAGGTGTATGCCTTTGTCTTTTGATCTTTGTGTGACTGCATTGGAAGAAGATGCCTGTTGGCCTGTGGTTAACCAACCAGGTGAAGGTGGAGATGAGTTTTGTTTAGGCCACCTTTTCTAGGCTCCTCTCCGAGTGGAGCAATCAGTGCTGTCCTTGAAAAGGCTGCTTGGTCATTCAGGGTGCTGCCCCAAGAGACTCTCATCTCCGGTCAGTCTCAAATGACCAATATTCTGAACCCCCTGCATGCAGGGTTGGGTCTGCAGCTTCTAGTGCACCTTTCACCTGCCATTTTGACCCTCACCCGTCACTACAGAGCTTTGTGAATGTGGGTAAAGTCTTCAAGCCTGCCCAATGGATTTTTTAGGTGAGATGCACTATGCGTGGAACTGAACCCACCCTTTAATCCTAAGGTTCATCTGCCAGGGTCGAGCGAGCTTGGACGGTGGCAGCGAGGTCCTCAGGATGTAGGTTTAATTAGAGTGACGTTCTCTTAGATGGATTGCCTTACAGGGCTAAGCGAGCTCTATCTGCCCAGGTTTGGTATTAGAGTTGTCCTTCTCCTAGGATGACTGCCAGAAGGCTAACGAGCTCATCCTATCCAAGAATGTATTGTATCTGGCCCTATGGTTTTGACCTGTCTGGCATGGGCGACCCTACCGAAGGCATGTACCATCGCCAGCGTAACTCGCAACCACATAGGGGTACACAGACTTCATTCCTATTAGAACGATTTGGGCAAGTCTTTCATTTCCTACTTTGCTATCACCTATCTATGTACAATCTCCAGGAAATACCCAGGAACAACCCTTTGTCCTGACCACCCTGGCAGGATGTAACAGAGCAAAGCAAATATATCCAGAACATGCCAAACCTGGGCAGTATCCACAGGTGAACCAAAAACAAACAAACAAACAAACAAACCTTTCTGACCCCCATACCCATCCAAGACTGGGGTGCCTTTCAAGGCCCCAGCCCGACCGGGACCCCCATCACTCTAAAAGAACCCACTATCCACCCTGACCTTGTCCTTCCCCTACTGTGTTACCACATATCTTCAGGCGCACTGCTCACCTGCGACATTTCATACAGGATTGCCCCGCTCACCCTCCCGTCAGTCCGAGGACCCCCACGACCCGCTCGACACCCTTCCCCTCCCCCAAACCTGCAATGACAAACCTCTGTGTGCTCCTCTCTCCTCTCTCCTCTTTCACGGGGGCGCAGTACCCGCCGACAAGGGTCCCCCTCTCTCTCCTTTCTCCCGCCAGGGCCAGGGTGGCAGCCGGTCGCAACCGTACCCGGGGGCAGGGGTCCCCGGAGCTCCGTGGGCGCGCCACAGGGGCTTCCGGGGTCCCTGGAACTCCGCAGGCCACAGTAACACATACAACGGAAAGAAAAGACTGCACAAGGAGTAACAGAAGGTTTGCCATGAAGAACAGCAGTTCCTGTTCTCCCTCATCAGACTGGGACTGTAGGACCCAGTCTTTGCCATCAAGAGACCAGAGTGTTGTCATTAAGACTTAAACCTCTCCCCCATGGGTGTTCCTCAGAGAAATGGGCCAGCACTGAGCTACTCCCCTGTGCCTGCAGTGCTTTGGGGAGGGGCAAGACAACCTCCCACTTCTGCTTGGAAAAATTCAAGAGAATGAAAAGTCATTCCCCTTCTCTCTCTCTGACCCAGCACCAAAGCAGTCGTGCAGGACAACACCGGACTATGCACGGAAGGCCTGATTCAACTGGGAAAGAAAAAACTCTAAACAGACAAAACCACCCCAAATTTCAAGGTAAAAATACGCTGCTTCCTGAACAGGAGCACACAAAACGCGTTGAAGTCAGAGAGAAAATGACAAACCAGGAAAAAAAAAAAGAGCCAAAAGAAATGCTCTACCTGCCTTGATACACTCTCTGCTTGATCATTCCAAAGGAAATTCTCCACAGATCAGAAGTAATTACCAATAATTTTTCCTCTGTAACAAATGAACGATTTGGGTTTCTGCTGAGGGGCTGTACATGTCCAGTGAGGGGTCAGGGGTCTGGTGGGTTATTTATGGCAGATCCTGACCGACCCAGGCCAAACCCAACCACTCCCATCACTACTCCATCCCACATCCGGGGGGAATATTGATATTGTATAGAAATACTCCCCTTCCCTGCTACTCCATCCTTCCTTACACATCCACGGAACAGCTTTACTCCACCCTTTGTTCCCAACAACAGCTCTCCAGTCCGAATCCCAGTTCCCGCAGGCACAAACTAAACACACCTAAGGCGATGGTTCCATCAGCACCTGGAATTCCAAGCTCCCCGTTCCCTGGAATGCTCATCCCAACACTCACAGCAGTCTCACCTCAGGCCACAGGCTCTCTGTCCTCAGAGGCAAACACAGCCCACTGGGACACAGCTCTGGCACTGCGTTTCCTCTCACTCCTGGTCTCCTGCAAACCCCCAAGGAAATCCAATCCCTCAGACCCTGCATCCCTGGACACGAGGGGAACTGGAGTTTGACTCGGATCACAGCGCCCTGGACAAGTGTGTTCCCAGGAGTACATGCCTGTGGTTCCATCCAGCCCATCCATCCCTCCTTTCCCTCCCGGCAGTCCCAAACCCTCCCCCAACTCCCCTGCGTCTGTCCCACGGCCCAGCCCAGCTTCAGGCTCTCCCCCAGCACTGTGGCAACTCCAACCCTGGCAGAGCTGCAAACACCCCCCAGCTCGGCCCCCCGGGATCCTGAACTCCCAAACCAAGGCTCAGGGTCACCAATGGGGACCCACCTGCCCCTCTCAGCACAGCCCAATTCCACAGCTCGGGGACCCCACGCTCACCTGACCCTTCTCACCAGGCTGCCTGGTCTACACAGACACTAACTGCAAGTGTATCATTAAAATTTTTTCATGTGTCTAAGTTTTGATTTGGCTCCCCGCCAAGTCAACAAGACCCAGTACAAAAACCTCTGGCAAAGAGCAAAAGAGAAAAAAAACCTATGGAAAAATCCAGACTAGCCGAACTATATTAAAATATATATGTATTTACGTATAGTACAGTTATATCCAGTTGAAATACTATATACAATCCCAAAAGGGAAAGGGAAAGGGAAGGGGGAAAAACTGGACAAAAATAAAATAGATATGCACAATCAAAAAACTCAGGATCTAGTAAACTAAAGAATTAGTAAAAGAATATCTTACTACTTTCCTTGGGACAACAGAAACTGCGCTGAATGACCGCCGTCACACTACTGGACCCCAGATCAGCAGAAAAAACAGACCCCATAGACCCGACCAGGCCTCAGCTCCCCCACAGGAGCGAGACTGACCTGCGGGAGTCTGCTGTCTCCAAACCTCGCTGGAAGGGAGGTTGATCACGTATCATGTCCAGGGGTTCACCATTTGTTATTGTCGTGGCAGTCGAAAGTAAAGAAAAACACGAACAGTCTAGTACCGAGCAAAGTACCAGTCTCTTTATTTCTCCCATGAGCCTTTTTATATCTCATGTTAGTAGCAAGCAGCAGTTTTAGAAGGTAAACAAGTAACTGTATTTTAATTGGCTATTATTTGTTAGTGATATTTTTGGCAAAGCTCAAGGTTAAAATTGAAGTTCTCACAGGACCGAATCTAAGCACTCCACAGCTGTCTTTTCGTTCGGACTGCGTACATACCTCTCCTATCTCAAGGATACACTCGTAAATTTCCCAGGTCAATATCTTCTCCCAGAGAGTTAACAGACCCGCTGTCAACCCTGACAGGTACCCTAAGGACAACTGGTATTTTTGTTAAAGAGTGAGGCAAAGAAGGCATTAAGTACCTCACCTTATGTTCCACCCTTTGGGAAACGTGGACAATCCCATTTATGGACATGTGGACAATCTGCTCAGAACTCAGCAACTTGATCCAACCAGTTAATCTCAGGGTCAATCCTTGTTTCACTCAACCCTATTGTCCTCTTTCAGAGCACACAAATCCTAACTTGCATCAACACTTTAGCCATATGGAATAATGAATGTAGCTTAAAACTATGTAGCAAACCATGTAGCTTGACCTATATTGCTTATCATTAAAGATTGGTAGTCTCAGCAGAAAGGAATTTTTTAAGAGACAGAAGGTCTCCTTATTTTGAAGTAGAACTGATAAAAGGAACACAAAGCTAGCAGGTCAAGTCAAAACTGGCCTTGTGCTCTGACACGACACAAAGGGCATGAAGATGTGCCAAAAGTGAGAGTTCAAGAAAAGGACAATGTGAAAAAGAAGACGAACGATCACCCAAATGGACCACTGACTCAAAATGGGAGGCATGTCAAGGGGAGGAACAGTTCTGGGAAATGGGAGGAACAGGATTAGGTAATGTTTGAACTGTTAATTAGGTAACTGAATAAAGGCAGGAGGTTTTTGTAACTCAGGTATGCACAAATTTGGAGAAAATATTCTCTTGTGCATCCAGTGCTGAAATAAAGGAATGCTTTACTCCCTAAAACTCAAAAAAGGGTCTTAGAGAGTTTCTTTATACCTGTTTTTTGGGCAACAATACAAATTATTTGTTGTGCAGTTATTTAATAAAAAGTTGCATCTCAGGACAAAATATGACCTACCCTTTCTGTTTATCTTGTCTCTTTGAGTAGCAGTACTCCAGTGTGCTTTCAGTATGTTTGCCTCTTGTTGAAGAGAAGCACGTAGTGCAGTGCACAGGCCTTCCTCAGTCCAAGTCGTATGAAATATATCTGTATGTCCTGTTTGACATAGATAGACATGGAAGAGGAGCTGCAAGACTGCACAGAGGTGACTTCATTTGCAGCAGTTTCTAGATAGTACAAGGTTGAAAAATACTCTTTGTCTCTGGTCATTGCGTGGCACTGTGTGGGTTCCCTAGTTTGGGAAACATCTGTAACACTTGCCTTGGCAAAACTCCTGAACATCAGTCAAGTAGTGTGGTTCTGCATGTTAAATTTTTCTTTGATTTAGTTGCTTATGGAATTACCTAATGTAATCTGCTAATGTCGTGGTTTTGGGTGGGATAGAGTTTATTTTTTCTTAGTAGCTAGTACAGTACTGTGTTTTGAATTCAGTATGAGAATAATGTTGATAACACACTGATGTTTTGGTTGTTGCCAAGTAGTTCTTATAGCTGACCCAAACTGGTTGTTATGGTTACAAGTCAGGGAAAGGAGCGATAGCGATGAATATTCATATGATGCCTAAAATGGAAGAAAAAATTCTCCAAACAGTATTAGTATAGATAAGATAGAGAGCAGCTCTTTAATGAAGGCCCTCCAGGTGCACACAGTACATAGGTTCACCTGAGTGTCCAGGGGTTTTACAATTTTATAGTACTAATCCATCCAATCTGAGAACTATCCACCCCCAGATCCTCCCCAGATCTGCCCCCCTGGCATGCCTCCCCGGAACTGAGTCGAAGGTCTCAAGACCCCTTTCTTCATCTTCCTCCTCACAGCACGCATTGTCTTTGGAGCTTCTCCAAGGTTCCTGGGCCTTCAAGGTTGCTTTGGCTACAATGGTATCTTGTTGTTCCAGTCCAAGTGCATATGTTCTTAAACAGGTATCAGACAGAATGGAATATTAAACGGACTCCTGGTTTGATAGGCAGAAATCACTTTATTCTTCCATGACCAGGGTTTTTATATCATTCACTTTTAGCTGGGAGTGGTTAAGCAAACCAAGGCAGCACAACTGCAAGCCACACATCCATCACTCTCGCAGGCTGGCCTATCGCATACAGACACACCACACACACAAAACCTGGAACTCCAAGTAACTCCTTCTTACACCCACATATGGCAAGAATGCAAACAGAATAGCTGAGCTCATTTCTGGGCAGTAAATCACAGTCTTAGAGAAAACAACACAAGGTCATATTAGACATTTCTCAGACCTCTTGCTTCTTGTTTCTCATGCTGGCTGCTACAAACAGGATGTGCTTGCTAGAGTCTTTTTCCTTGAAAAGAACATTAAACAAACCTAAAGGATTTAGAAAATTCAATATGAAGTGTAAGAACAGGTTTGGTAACCATCAATTGCTATTCTAAAGTGTGAGAAACTTTACAGCCATACTAAAAATCCATATTTGCTAAAAATCCTAAAAATTCTAAGGCATCAATACCATTACATCATCTGAAGGGGGGTCAACCCATAGCTCAGTGTGGGGAGTTCGAGGGGGGGATTTGCCAAGGGTAAAAATGTTGTTTTGGGGTCTCAGGAGACACCAGAAACCATCCTTCCCTTGCAGGGACAGCAGAAAACTGGAAGATGATGCCTCACTGCCCCCCGCTGCTCGCTGTTCACCCGCCGCTGGATGGCTGCACCCCCCCACACCACCACTCTGTTTGCTTGCTGCCAGCCTGAAAAACAACCCTGCCTCACCAGGACAGCAGAAAAGCTGGTCGTTGGGAACTGGAAGTGGGCCATCTTGCCTTGGTTGCCAAAGTGGTGTGGACTGTCCCCTTTAAAAACTTGGTCCCTTCAGCTGCCTGTCGATTTTCCCCCTCCTGTTTCTCCTCCAGAGAGCTGCTACGGAGTTGCAGTGCTGAAGTGGACAGTTTTGAGGTACGACTGAGCCACCAGGGGCTGGACAGCGTGGAGTCAGCACTTCAGCAGATGTTCCTGTCCCCCTCCCCCACACACACATAGTGGCAGAGTTAAAAGTGGCAACCCAGGCAACTGCAGAGAACTGAGCTCAGCCAGCAGCCACATAACCCCTTATTTGGACAAACTAACTCTCCAGGTTTTGTCCCTGTTTTCCGTTGCTTCCGGGTTGGGAGGAGGGATGCCCTGCCATTCTTTTTCCCCTTTGTTCCTGAGGGACCACTTGACATGGTTGTTGCAATCTGCTTAAATATTGCAGAAAGAACTTTTATATTCGAATATTCCCTTGAGTAAAATTAAAACTCATACAAGTTATCTGTTGATACCAAAACTGTTTTTATTAATTGCTAAGAGATGCAAAGAGAAAGAGGAAAAAATAAGAAAAGGTTAGAAAATGCTAAGATTACTTTAAGAAGCAGAGAAAAGATTACCACCAAAAACTACCTTTGTATCTGAACTGCTCTGTAGAGTGGGGGGGAGAGAGAGAAGTAGTTTTTTGCCTTTTTTTTTCTCTGGTCTCTGCCGCCTTCGATGTGATATTATCTCTTTAGCTGCAGGGGGTCTTAGTTCTCTGGAATGCAGCCAGGATGTGGCTTCTCTGCTCACACCGGGCGACCCCAGGCCGTGCGGAGGTCTCGGTATGCACCTCTCAGCCCTCAGAAATATGGTCAGGGTGGAAAAACTCACGCAGGTAGTACGGTGGGTCTCGGTCCACTTCAAGACGGCAGAGGTCCAGTCTCGGGCAGGCAGCTTCCAGTGGCAGAAGAAAAAGGTGAGGGCGAGGCGGAGGGCGAGGGCGAGTTAGCTGTTATAGCCAACTCTCTCTTCCATTCCTCTTTCCCTGCTCTTCCCAAACTTTTCCTCATCTTTTATAGTATTCAAAGGAGGTTGTGTGTGGTTTCTTGGCACGTTGCCCTATTCAGATGTTCGCAGAGATATGAAAACTATGAACAATACCAGGATCTTTTGGCAGGAAAACTCCAGTGGGAAAATCCTGGTGAGAACTTCTGGTGGAAAACTGACACAGAAGTTTTGGTAGGAAGTTTTTGACAGGCAGAAACAATAGTGAAACATAATTTTTGGCATTTGTATGTTATCTGTCTGTTACAATGGTGAACTCCTTTTTTATTGTGTGTGGGTAAGCTGTTTCCCTTGTATCTTTGTGGTGCTACTAGTTTTCCTTGTTAGTAAACTGTTATTTTTTCACTTATAACCTTCTTGTATTTTTTTTGTCTCTCTATAGTGGGGGGGGGGGAATAAAAGGGGAGGGAGTTTCATTTTATTGGAGTTCCCATGCCAATATTTGTCTTAAAACAAGACACTGACCAAAGGGATATTCCTAACCATAGAACATCATGATCAGTATATAAACTGGGTAGAAAATGTCCATAAGGGACTGATTGCTAATTGGGAACAGGTTGGGCATTGGTCAGTGGGTAGTGAGAAAATGTATTGTGCATCACTTGTTTTTCTTGGGTTTTACTTTTTCTTCATTATAATAATTATCATTTTAATTATAATATAATTATAATTATTAGTATTCTTATATTTCATTATAATCATTATTATATTTTACTTTGCTTCAATTATTAAACTGCACTTATCTCAACCCATGAGGTTTTTTCTGTCCTGATTCTTCTCCCAATCCCATGAGGGGAGTGAGCAAGCAAGTAAGCAGCTGTGTGGTACCTTGTTGCCAACTGGGGTTAAATCACGACAGTCCTTTTTGGCACCCAGTGTGTGGGGCATAGAGAGTTCAGATAATGCCTTCCTGCCTGCCTGCCAATGCCCACCTGTCTTCTGACATCTGCCTGCCTACCTTTCAACATCTATGTTCCTTCCTGCCTGCTTGCTGACATCTATCTGCCTTCCTGCTTATGTGCCGGTATCTTCCAACGTTTGCTTGCCTTACTTCCTGCATCTTCCTGCCTACCTTCTGACATGTTTCTACTAAGGGAGTGATAGAGTAGGTTTGGTGAGCATCTGGCATCCAACCAAGGTCAACCCACCACAGTCACCAAGGCAAGTGGACTGCAGTAGGGAAAGGTATCCAGTACCTGAGGGAATTAGCCATGTGAGAGATGATTGTGCTCTTCAACATCTTCATAAGTGACTTGGATGCAGGACTCAAAGGGATACTAAGCAAGTTTGCAGATGACACAAAAATGGGAGGAGTTGTTGACTCCCTTGAAGGCAGGGAGGCCCTGCAGGGAGGCTCTGCAGAGAGACCTCAACAAATTAGAGGACTAGGCAATCACCAACCATATGAAGTTCAACAAGGGGAAGTGCTGGATTCTGCACCTGGAATGAGGCAACCCAGGATGTACATACAGACTGGGGAATGAGATGCTGGAAAGTAGTGCCACAGAAAGGGACCTGGTGGTCCTGGTTGATGGAAAACTGAATATGAGTCAGCAGTGCCCTGGCAACCAGGAGGGCCAACCATGTCCTGGGGTGCATTAGGCAAAACATCACCAGCCAGTCAAAGGAAGTGATTGTCCTGCTCTACTCTGCACTGGTGTGGCCTCACCTTGAATATTGTGTGCAGTTTTGGTCACCGCAATATAAGAAAGATATTAAACTATTAGAGAGCGTCCAAAGGAGGGCAATGAAAATGGTGAAGGACCTTGAGGGGAAGCTGTATGAGGACTGTCTGAGGTCGCTTGGTCTGTTCAACCTGGAAAAGAGGAGACTGAGGGGAGACCTCATTGCAGTCTACAACTTCTTTGTGAGGGGAAGAGGAGGGGCAGGCACTGATCTCTTCTCCGTGGTGACCAGTGACAGTACCCGAGAGAATGGCCTGAAGTTGTGTCAGAGGAGGTTTAGGTTTGATATTAGACAGAGATTCTTCCCCCAGAGGGTGGTTGGGCACTGGAACAGGCTCCCCAGGGCAGTGGTCACAGCACCAAGCCTGCCAGAGTTCAAGAAGCATTTGGACGATACTCTCAGACACATGGTGTGACTCTTGGGGATGGTCTTTTGCAGGGCCAGGAGTTGGACTCCATGATCCTTGTGGGTCCCTTCCAACTCAACATATTCTATGATTCGATCAGCATGCAGTTTCCCACATATCCAGATCACACGACCTTTGTAGCGGAAATTTGTAAGGCACTCACCATAGTTGCGTGCCAACCCTCAGGGCAACAATAAGCTGGAGAGATGGCATACCACCCACGGTGGATGAAGTGACTTGCCAACTCCAGGAATATCAAGACAATATCTCTTCATCCCTCATCTTGGCTGTGGAGAAACTGTCCTGGGAGTTCCAACAATTCAGAGAGGATATCCACTATTCCCCACCTGTATGGACCCACATTGCAGCTATTAACAGTAGGCATCCTTTCACTCAAGGAAAAGGATGCAGAAGCTACACACCACCTGGTACCCTGTAGTTTTACCTGTGAGACCACACACAAGACATGAGGAAGTGGGATGGAAAAATATACCTCGACCCTAGAGTCTGATGTCTATGGATTTTTGGGTTTTTTAACTTTTGTAGATTTTAGAAGTAGATGTGTAGTGAATGTACATTTTAATGTAGCTGTATTATATCCCTTACCCTTAGCACAGTAGTTTACACATTTACCCAACCCTGTTTCTCCATTCCATATCACTCCCTCAAAATTCCGTTAGAATGTTTAGACTTCCCTCAAGGTAGGCCTTCATTCTGTTTAAGAACATCTGCACCCTGACCTGGACAACAAGATATCACACAGGCAAAGCGACCTTCAAACCCAGAACTTTGGAGGAGCTCCAAGGACCGGACGTGCTGTGATGAAGAAGAGGATGTTGAAGAGGGGGTTCCAGAGCCCCCTGCCTCAATTTCCAGAGGGATGTGCTGAGGGGAGGATCTGGGGGGTGGATAGATCTGGGATTGGATGGGATGATACCTTAAATTATGGAACCCCATGGACACGAGACGTGTCAATATGTATACCTGTGGACCTCAGGCCTGAGATTAAAGGACCTACCCTCTTTATCTTATCTCCTACACTAAAACTGGTCTGGAGTCGTGTTTTCTGCGGTCTCTTAAGGCAACAGTCACAGGTTCATGAATTGCAGGGAAAAACAATCACAAATGGGGGTTCTTCCAGAAAGTTGGTGCTCCAGTCTCTGGGGGGCAGTTTCTCAGGCAGAGTGGAAGGGCTGATCGTATTCCTCATCCTAGAGAAAGAAATTCTAATCTGTTCCTACAAGAAGTGGTGAATACTATGAGCAGTATTAAAAGGGTCCTGCCTCCAGCCGGATGGAGAGGAGGGACTGTAGCACTAAACCTGCATTATATGGGAAAACTGTGGTTTAAACAGGTTTTAAAATGGTTTTTGGTGGTCTCTTTGCAAACACATGTTTCTTCTTCCCAGCACCCCCCATGTTATCCATGCAGGAATGTCCTGGGAAGGTGTCCTGAGGTGTTTCCCATTGGCCTTTGTTAACCTCTTCTTGTGATTGGGTGTTCCTGTAAGCCCCTTGAGACTTCTAATTGGTTACTCTGTGAATCCTCCTAAACCCTATAAATGTAACATCCCCCACAATAAAGCTCTCTTGCCTCCTCTCCACGCCCGGTGTCCTGTCTCCCTGCCGGCCATGGGGCCACGTGCGGGGGGGGGGAGGGGGAACACCTCTCCCCTCCAGGCTCAGGGCCTGAAAAGACCCCTGAGAAACCCCTGGAGTTCCCTTTCCCCATCCTTCAAAGCGTCGCAATGGTTCTTCAGATGGAAACGGAACTAGAACTGGGTCGCCCCACGTCGTGGGTGGGGAAAGGGATCCAGAACGGGACAAGTGGGTTTACTGGACTGTGTGGATCCGATGGCCTGGCACGTCAGCCCCACAGGAGTACAAGACTCTAGTAGACACTGGTGCACAGTGTACCCTAATGCCATCAAGCTATGCAGGGGCAGAACCCTTTTTTTTTCTGGAGTGACAGGGGGATCCCAACAGTTGACTGTATTGGAGGTTGAGATTACATTGATGGGAATGAGTGGCAACAGTGCCCTATTGGGAGTGGTCCAGAGGCTCCTTGCATCCTTAGCATAGACTGTCTCAGGAGAATGGCCCTACCTGGAACCTCAGGCAGAAAGCACCACGGGAGACTTGAGGTCAACCTCTAGGTTTTTGGAGTCAGGGATCCAGAGGATCTGAAACCCACTATACTTCATCTGAAAAGAAGGTACTGGCAGTTTATGAAGGGGTTTGAGACACTTTGGAAGTGATTGGTACTGAAGCACAACTCCTCCTGGCACTCCAGTTGCCTGTGCTGGATGTTCGAAGGGAGAGTCTCTACACATCATGCAACAGATGCTATATGGAGTAAGTGGGTTGCCTGATCACACAATGAGCTTGGGTAGGAAACCCCAGTTTTCCAACAATCTTGGAAGAGATCTTGGACTGACCAGAAGGCAAAGATTTCAGAATGTCACCAGAGGAGGAGGTAAGACATGCTGAAGAGGCCACACTAAATAATAAATTACCAGGAAGTGAGAAGCACTATGCCTTGTTTACTGATGGATCCTGCTGTCTTGTGGAAAAGCATTGGAGATGGAAAGCAGCTGTATGGAGTCCCCTACAAAAAGTTGCAGAAACTGCTGAAGGAGAAGGTGAATTGAGTCAGTTTTCATAGGTGAAAAAAATCCAACTGTCTTTAGACATTGCTGAACAAGAGATATGGCCAATACTTTATCTTCATACTGATTCATGGAAAATGGTAAATGCCATCAGAACAACCAGCAGGTGGATCAGGCTGCTAAGACTGAAGTGGCTTGGGTGGATTTGGATTGGTAACAACATTTGTAGCTTGGTAGGCCCATGACATCTCGGATCATCAAGGAAGAGATGCAACATATACATGGGCTCATGATCGAG
Organism: Corapipo altera; assembly: GCF_003945725.1. Lineage (NCBI taxonomy): Eukaryota > Metazoa > Chordata > Aves > Passeriformes > Pipridae > Corapipo > Corapipo altera. The sequence goes on from NW_020885027.1 coordinate 22,878, forward strand.
GGGTGGACTTAACCATGGACACTTGCACAGGGTATCCATGAGTGTAAAACATGTGCTGCAATTAATCAGGTGAAGAGGTTAAAGCCTCTGTGGTATGGGGAATGATGGTCAAAATGTAAATATGGGGAGGCCTGGCAGATTGACTATATCACACTCCCCAACCCCATGCTGGCAAGTGCCATGTGCTTATGATAGTGGAAGCAACCACTGGATGGATGGAAACATATCCTGTGCCCCATTCCACCACCTGGAACACTATCCTGGGCCTTGAAAAGCAAGTCTTATGGGGACACGATACTCTGGAAAGAATTGAGTCAGACAATGGGACTCATTTCTGAAACAGTATCATAAACACTTGGGCCAAAGAACATGGCATTGAGTGGATGTATCACATTCCCTATGATGCACTAACCTCTGGGAAAATTGAATGATACAATGGACCATGAAAGACTACACTGAGAGCAATGGGTGTTGGGACCTTCAAACGCTGGGATACACATTTAACAAAGACCACCTGATTAGTCAAGATTAGGGGATCTGCCAATTGGGCTGACCTTGCCCAATCAAAACTGTTATGTATTGTTGAAGGGGATAGAGTTCCTATAGCGCACATTAAAACCACTCTGGGGAAAACAGTCTGGGTTATTCCTGCCTCAGGCAAAGGCAAACCCATCTGTGGGAGTGCTTCTGCTTGAGGACCTGGATGCACTTGGTGGGTAATGCAGGAGGATGGGGAACTCCGATGTGTACCTCAAGGGGATTTGATTTTGGATGAGAATAACCAATGAATTAAATTGTGTTATGTTAATTACTATATAATTGTCTTGGTTTTTCTCCAACCAGCAGCCACGCCCCACGCAGTCATTCCCTCACTGCCCCACCAGCGGGGTCGGAGAGAGAAGAGGAAGGGCAAAAGCTAGAAAACTCATGGGTGGAGATAAAAACAGTTTAATAGTGACAGTAAAAACTGTGCACACAAGCAAAGCAAAACAAGGAATTCATTCAGTGCTTCCCATAGGCAGGCAGGTGTTCAGTCATCTCCAGGAGAGCAGGGCCCTGTCACTTGTAATGGTGACTTGGGTAGACAAATGCTATAACTCTGAATATCCCCTGCCTTCCTCCTTTTTCCCTCACCTTTATATACTTAGCATGATGCCATATGGTATGGAATATCCCTTTGGTCAGTTGGGGTCAGCGGTCCCAACTGTGTCCCCTCCCAACTTCTTGTGCCCCCCCACAGCCTACTTACTATCTGGGTGATACAAGAAGCAGAAAAGGCCTTGACTCTGTGCAAACCCTGCTCAGCAATAACAAAAATATCTCTATATTATCAACACCATTTTTAAGCACAAATCCAAAGCACAGCCCCACACCAGCTACTGTGAAGAAAATTAACTCTATGCCAGCCAAAATCAGCATACTTTATGTTATCACTTCTATGGTGACTATATGCACATCACCACTCTGGCCTCATGGCACTTGTCTCTGCCACTCTGGATTAGAAGATCTAAACCTGACTCCCTTTCAATCACCACCTTAATTAAGAATCGACTTTGATGAAATCAGGTGAGTGCAGCAGTGATGGAGTCAGACCTGGTTTCAGCATGCAATAATCCAATACTGCACACCATCTTTCCTGCCTGAAAGACTGTTATGACAGATGGAGCCCAAGGTGTAGCAGGGAGATTGCTGAAACTGAAACCAGTACACTGTTGAAAGATCAACAAAACAATATTTATTACAAAGAAGTAACCAACAAAACAAGAAGCCAAGAGACAAGAAAGAGAAGAGAAACAAACCCCCAAGACAACCCCTCACTCACTCGTGTTACTTATGAGGTTGTCTTACTGACCCCAGAATGCTTAGAATTTCCCCATAGCAGAAGCTGCATCCCCGGAGCATCGGCAGGCTCACAAGATAGCAGGCGTCCCTGCAAAGGCAACATTGTCCTCCATGTGAAGTTTGAGTCCACTCCTAGCAAGAGTTATCTGCTTTTTATACAATTAACCTATGATGTCTACCTGGGCAGGTCCCTCCCCTGTTATGTAAGTAGTACCTCTTCTGTGAATGTGTGGGTACATTGGAATTTCCCTGTGCCTGCGTGTTACACCTAGGGGGGATCTTTCCTAAATGAGTCTGGGGGTTTACTACATCATCCTCCTCTTCACTTTCTCCTTCAAATGTCCTTGGAGGGTTGTCGACCAATAGCCAGACCCCAATTAGTTTCAGTTTATACAAGATGCTTCCTTCAAGGATGAAGTTCTCATTTATCAGTGTTTGTTTTCACATAACTTGTCAGGAAAAGAACAGACTCTCACAGGTGGTTGGGTCAAAATACAGATCAAAACTAGTAGTGTCTAATTAATGTCACTGTCAGGACGGCCAAAACACAACACAGTCTTCTTCCAGAAGAATAGGACAGGACCTTTATTGCAACAGATCACTGCCATTTATAGTACCGTCTTGATGCAGGACCCTTTGCAGCAGAGATACAAGACATGGCAACATTAATAGCACAACTACAATAACAAATAAAACCAACAACCCAGTTTTTACCAGAGACAGTAACCATCCTGACAGTCCCCATCTTTTAAACAAATTATCCAACCAATCCCACCCTTTATCGATTCGCAATTGCTTTACTCCATCTTCTAGTTATTGAATACTTCTATGTGTTGACCATGAATGATCTGATAAGTTCATACAACACATCCCGTCAAAATCTTCACATCCATGTCCTTGAACTAACAGTAAAAAATCTATGGCAGCTCTATTTTGCAGAGTAGCATGCCTGACACTATCAACATCGGTCAACAAACCACTTAACACAACTGATGTAGCATTGGTTTGCTTACTTAAACAACATCCCAAATTCGTCAGCTTTTTTAAGGCTGTTGCGTCAGCGACCCAAGGTGCCAATGTTGAGGCAGCTATAATTTCCCCAGTTCCCCAAAAGGTGACCGTTTCTTCGCAATAGCTTGCAAAATTGTGGATGGATCTTTTAGGTCGTTGTCTTTTGTGAATCATAGTAATGTTGGGTGTTAGTAATGTAAACCTCCCAAGGCTACACGGACCACCATTAAACTTCGAGGGGATTCCCCCCCATGCTCTATCTCCACAAGTCCCTGCGGGTAAAGCAACTGGAACAGAAAAAGAGCGTGATATATGTGAAGAAGTGTATTTGCACCAGGTTGTAGCATTTCTATACATAAGTAGAGTGGCATTTACATTCTGACTTCTTTGAGAGGTATTATAAGTATAATTAAACACTACACAAGTATTCATTACAACTGATTCTAATAATTCTAGCTCCTGAGGTTCCTGTGTTACTTGGGGTAAATATGCATACACTAAATCCCATGAATCAACACAGGATTGTGGACTGTTACACAGTCCCCGAGGCACAGACGTAGGTAGTGGTCAATTGTCAAGGGGCAACCCAACCAAACAGGTAGAGAATGGATTTTCAGGGGTAGCAACAGAAAGGCACAAGGTGTCTTGATTCATCATCTTAGCCCATCTTAACCAGGGTTACTCATACATTCTACTTCGGTTGTTGGATCATCCATGCGTCATATATATGCATCACCCAATACAGGTCGAACACAACAAACAGGAACCCATTGAGGACCACCATCTGTGGAAACACAAGCATATCGTCTTCTCCAGGTTAACAAATCACAGGGAGGAGACCACTGCCCCGTCTGTAAATCCCTTATCCTGACCTTCACCCCAGGGGAAACAGGTGTAAGCTTACGCAAAGACCCAAAGTGCCAGACCATAGGTGGGTCCTGCTGGTCCTCTGCATTGTTAATGAAATTGAGTACATACATAGCTTTGTTTAATCGAGCTTCAGGAGTCTGCCCCATCATTCCCCCTTTTTGTTTTTGCAATTGAATTTAAGTGTACCATGAGCCCATTCCATGATACCCTGACCCTGGGGAGCATGGGGAATACCGGTGACATGATAAATCCCCCACATTTGAAGAAAGGATTTTACACGGGATGAGATGAATGCAGGACCATTGTCCATCTTGATTTGATGCGGAACGCCACACATAGAGAATGCCCGATGCCAATGACGAATAGCATTGTGAACAGTCTCACCGGTGTGAGTAGTAGCTACTAAAACAGAGGAAAAAGTATCAATAGACACATGCACATATTTAAAGCAACCAAATTCTGCAATATGAGTGACATTGGTCTGCTAAATTTGTAATGCCTGCAGTCCTCTGGGATTAGTGCCATAATAAGCAGGCATTGGTTGACCTTGACAATCAGAACAGGTCGCAACAATGGGACGAGTAGCAGTGGGCTGCAATCGAAACTGCTGTTATAATGTTCGGGCACTTTGATGAAAAAATTGATGCAAAGCAATAGCTTTGGCAGACACCACTTGGTCCGTGATAGCATTACCTTTGACAAGAAACCCAGGCAAAGAGGTGTGGTTCTTAATATGCAAAACATAATAAGGGTGAGCTCTTTTCTGTATTAATAGCCACAACATGAGTAAGACTCCATACAACAGGTGTTGACTAGCTTCCTGAATAACAGCTTTATCCAAACATTGTAATAAACTGGCAACATACAGGGAGTCTGTAAGAATATTAACAGATCCACAAAAGTGTTGAAATACCATGGTTACTGCACAAAGTTCTACCACTTGAGGTGAACCTTCTTGAATCACAATGTCATTGCACCAGGATTGTCCGTCGTGCCAGACTATGACTGCATTATGTGTTTTTCCTGAGCCATCAGTAAAAACGGTTGACCCATCAACAGGTGTCCGTTGTGCAAGCATTTTCTGACCTAGCGAAATTTGCATTGACAGTTTGCACAAAGGATGAGTAGGCAAATGATAAGAAATGTTTCCATGATAATTCTCTAAGGCAGTCTGCAGGGTAGTACTATTAGCTAAACACCGTTCAAAATATTCTATTTGGACAGGTATGACAAACCATTCTGGGTCTCGCTCTAACAATTCTACTGTGTGAATTCTACATTTTATAATTAGTTGTGCAAGCAATTAAAAAAATCCAGGTGCAGTCTTTTTCACTTTGATTGACAGGAAGACCCACTTCAACACATGCGAAGGGTCAGTCTGCCTTGGAAAGAGTTCAGGGTGCATTAATATTATTGTCTCCTCTCAACAACTCAGAAAGAGGGTTAAGTTGAGCAACAGTTAGTCCTAAATAAGGGCATAGCCAATTAATAACTCCTGCCAATTTTTGAACATCATTCAGGGTTGAAACCTGTGTCTGAAGTTGTGATCAAACACTTTCACTCCCAGATATTTCCAAGGTTGCTGTCGTTGTACCTTTTCAGGGGCAACAACTAAGCAAAAGCACTGTAGAGCAGTACGAGTAGATTGTTTCAGTGCAGACAATTGGTTCTCTGAAGTCGCAACTAAGAGAATATCATCCATGTAATGATAGCAATAACTATCAGGAAATTGTTTTCTGACAGGACTCAAGGCTTGAGCTACAAACCATTGACAAATTGTAGGTGAATTTTTCATGCCCTGGGGTAACACCTTCCATTGATAACGTTTTGACGGTTATGCATGATTTATAGAAGGCACTGTGAATGCAAATTTTTCTACATCGTGTGTACAAGAATAGTAAAAAAACGGTCTTTCAGATCTAAAACCACTATGGGTCATCCAGTTGGAATCATAGTGGGAGAGGGGAGACCTGGTTGTAGGGCCCCCATAGTAACCATAACATCATTAATCTTTCGTAAATCATGCAACAACCACTACTTTCCTGATTTTTTCTTAATGACAAACACAGGTGTATTCCAGGGACTGTGCGAGGGCTCAATGTGTCCAGTATCCAACTGTTCAGCAACCAAAGTATGCAGGGCATTTAACTTTTCCACAGTAAGGGGCCACTGGGTGACCCAAACAGGTTTTGTTGTCAACCATTTAAGTTTGAGGGTAGGTTGGGTCACACCCTGCATGACAGTGACCCCTAGTGAAAATCTGTTGTGATGCAGACTCCCCATTGTGCCAAACAATCCCGTCCCCATAAATTTAATGGAACTGCAATAAAATAAGGATGCACGGTTACTTTCTGCCCTTCTGGATTGATTATAAGAACCAGAGTGGCTGCAATTTGTCCCAAAGAAACTCCCCCAAGGCCCATTATGCCTTGATCTGCAAAGGAAAGGGACCATCCGTCAGGCCAAGAACACCGTGATACAACAGTAACATCTACTCCCATGTCAAGTAGACCAGATACCTTGATTGAGGCATGCGCTGCGCGTGGCATCTTGACCAAGTATGTCATTTGTGGTTGGCTGTCAGTTAGTGTCTGTGTCCAGAATACTTGGGGTTGACCAGTGGAGCCAAATCCTCCAGTGCCACAACAGATGTCCTCTGTCCTGGGAACACAGCTCACAAATGGTACAAGGTGAGCAATGCGAGTACTTTTCTCAATCAACAGTGGAGGCGTAGGAGTGGAAACCATGGCACAAATCTGTCCCATATAATCAGCATCAATAACACCAACATGCACCATAATTCCTTGTAAAGTTGCACTAGATCTGCAGATTAACAAAGCACTTAAACCCTTTCCAATTGGCCCCTTGACATTTAAGGGAACCTTATAAACCCGTAAATCAGGAATCACTATTGTGTCAGAGGTGGATACATCCATCCCTGTGGTTCCTTTTGTCTGTCCTGATAATTGTTCACAAAGGCTTTTGGATGATACCCCTGAAGTGCCAGTTGTGAGGAGGCAGGTATTTGTGTCTGAGCACACCGCCCCATGTTCTTCTTGCCGTTTCCCTGTTGTAGTAGGTTTCCATTTAACATGAAATTTAGAGAGACATTGCTTTGCAAAATGACCCACCTTCCCACATCTAATACAGGTAGTAGTAACCTGTGCAGGGTTTCCATTGCCTTTTTGTTTGTTGGGACATTCACTCTTTCTATGCCCCTTGTTTCCACAGGTGAAGCATTTAAATTTTTTTACAGACATTTTGTGATCTACAGAACCAACCTTAGCACAGGTTTGTATCATGTCATCCAAAGATGCATCTCCAAGCATTTGGTCAATGATCTTCTGACAATCAGCGTTAGCGTTATCTCTTACTAATTGTTTGACAAGTGTATCTCTTAAGCTAGGGTCATTTACCAGGGATTCTACAGATTGAAGAAGTCTTTCTGCAAACTGTAAAAACGGTTCTTTTAAGCCCTGTTTCACCGCTGTATATTTGGTTTTCGGGGCTGCTATTTCAACCATCTGCATAATTGCTCCCATCCCTACTTGTTTAACTTGTTCTAAAATTAATGGACTCCACCGAGACTGAAGTTGAGGGTTAGTAAACTGCCCAGACCCTGTAAGGACATCAACTCCATTGCCATATCGAGGATCAGTTTGGGGATATTGTAAGTTTTTGTTGCCTTGAGCAACAACCATTTTCAGCCATGTAGATTGAAAAAAAGAAAATTGAACAGAAGGAAATATAATTTGTGCTATCATTGATATATCAAAAGGAGTCAGTTCATCCAAATTAAGTAACCATAACAATTGCATCATTGCTGGTGAATTAGCCCCATATTGAGCAGTTGTTCTCTTTAATTCTTGAATAATTTTCCACGAAAATGCTCAATGTTCATCAGGACGCCCTTTTGTTGGGTCTCCTCATACAATGAAGAATGCAATTAAGGAGGTATCATCCTCTGAGGGAGTTACAGTTAAAGGAGTATCTATAATTTCTGTCAACTCCCAATTTCCTTCCTGCATAGCTTGTTTTCTCATTTGTTGCCAAAATTCTAGAGGATTTAGTGGTCATACAATAACCTCCGATGGTGGTAAATGCCACTGCTGTGGGGGTTTGCACCGAGTTCCCCCCCCAAGTGGAACCAGATCGAGCATTAACGTTAGGGTGCGTATTTGGCAGAGACCTTATTACAGTCACTTTCACTGCTATGATTTTCATTATCTGACTCACTGTCAGTGTCTGGGGGCAAGGGAGAGAATGAGGTAGCAACAGGTTGATTGTTTTCTTTTCTATTTTTCTCATCAGGAGCTGAGGTAATGGATTCTTGAATTAATTCATGAGGCGACTTATAAGTCTGATTTTTTATTGCTGGGACCTTTGACCCGTACATGCTATCCTGCTCTATCTGAGGATTTATTATCAGCAGCTGTTAAACTCGAAGGACACAGCATGGGGGATGAAACAGGAGGGGTAGACGGGAGAGCAGTTGCTGCAGCTGCAGTATCTCCCTGCTCTTGTTGCTGTTTGAAATCTTTTAAAGTCTCATAGAGCATACACCAGGTAGTTAGTAACTCTGCAGTCCTTTTTTCCCCTTTTGTTGCACCTTCAAATAATAAATCCCCCAACTTCTTCCACACAGACAGACTAAACGCAACTTCAGTTGCTGACTGGAAGCCTTGATCCTTGCTCCATTTTAACATCTTATACAAGAGCAGTTCATCTAGTTTAACTCCTCGTTTTTGCAATACTAGTTTCCACATACTAACAACAGCACTGTCCTCTCTACTCAAAGAGGCTCCCATGTCCCCTGATGGTTCACCTTTCCCAGGTGTCTCAACACAGTCAGTTGATGCAACTATACCTCTGCTTTCTTTGCTTCACCAGGGCTCCGTTCCCATGGCAATCTCCCGCCATCTTCAACTGCCTCTTTTGCAACTCTTGGCTGTATTCTCCGCAGTTCTTGGTTGTTTTCTCCGCCGATCTCGGGTCCTGTAATATCACTATGGCTCTGTAAACACTGATCTTTGTACTTTTCTTCAGGTGTTTAAATACCATGTCTGTAGTACTCCTGTTGGCTCTGAAACCACACTGACTTTCAGGTAGAATTTCTTCAGCTATAGCAGGTATTAGTCTGTTCAAGAGTATTCTTGCGAGGATTTTGCCTGCTATGGAGAGCAGAGTAATACCACGGTAATTTGAGCAATCTGATTTAATACCTTTCTTCTTATACAAAGTGATGATGACTGCATCACGAAGGTCTGATGGGAGTTCGCCTAGTTCCCAACAGCACACCACAAACTCGTGAAATTTGGTATGGAGTGCGAGGCCCCCATGTTTCCAGACTTCAGGTGGAATTCCATCAATTCCAACTGCCTTGCCGATTTTCACCTGCTGTATGTCCTTGAGGGTATCTTCTAAAGTGGGGGCAGTATCCAATTCATACTTTACCGGTTGTTGCGTGACGGACTGAATTGCTGAGTCTTGGACTACAGGGTTGGTACTGAAAAGAGTCTGATTCAGAATGGAGGTTTTATCTGTCAGAAGTGTTTGCCCATCAGCGCCAAGTAGAGGGTTTTGGACTTGGTATGTAGGCCCGTATGCTGTTTTCAGGGCCTCATAGAATCCTTTGTGATTACCCGTATCTGCACATAATTGAGTTTTTACAGCTAGATCGATCCACCACTTGTTCTGGATGTCACGGAGTTTCTGTTGGAGCTTACCACATGCAAGACAAAAGGCTGTTTTTCTTGCTTGACAGGATGGCAGTGCAAGGTGTGTTTGATGGGCGGTTCTCTTCTTCCTCAACAATTCCTGGATTTCTTGTTTGTTTTCATCAAACCATTCCTTGTTCTTCTTGAGGAAGAACCCTAGGGATTCTTCAGAGGATTGCAGGATGCTGTTTATAATATGGTGCCAAGTTGATTCAGGGGAGGAATCTGCAGAATCTGTGGAATGGTTTTCGAGCCTAGTTTGAAGGTTAGCCTGGAATTTCTCTCTTACTGTGGTTGATTGGAGATTGTTAACTTGGAGTCTTCTTGGGATACTGCATCTTTTGGGTTTGAATGTGAGATTGAAGTTGAGTTTACAGCGCACAAGCTGATGGTCTGTTTGGCATTCTGTGCTGGGCATCACGTGGGTATGGACATCTCCCCGTCGCACCAAGACATAATCGATGAGGTGCCAATGCTTAGATCTGTGGTGCATCCAGGTTGTCTTCAGACTATTTTTCTGCTGAAAGATAGTGTGAGCGACGGTGAGCTGTTGCTCCACAGAGAATTCTAGCAGAAGTCGACCATTATCGTTGCAACTTCCAACACCATGCTTACCTAATATACCTTTCCATGCTTCAAAATTCTTACCTACTCTGGCGTTGAAATCACCAAGGATAATGATCTTATCCTCTGTAGGCACCTTTTGGGTAAGACGGCACAGGTCAGTGTAAAATTTATCTTTTTCAGCAGGGTCAGCTTGGAGAGTTGGGGCATATATACTAAAGAGGATGACGGTTGTTGTGGAGTGGAAGGCGTAGGGAGATAATGCAGTCAGAGTGACCTGTTGGCAGATTTTCGAGTTTGGGAAGAATAGAGTTTTTGATCATGAAGCTGACACCTGAGAGATGTTTTTCAGTTCTGGGCTTACCTGACCAAAAGAGTGTATAACCAGTACCACGTTCTCTGAGACTTCCTTCCTCGTGAAGGCGAACTTCACTAAGAGCAGTAATGTCGATGTTGAGACGAACCAGTTCATGGGCAATTAGGGCAGAACGTCGCTCAGGACGTCCGCTATCCGCAGAATCAAGCATGGTTCTGATGTTCCAACATGCTAGAGTTAATTTAGGTACACCTTTGGAGGCAGGTGTATGCCTTTGTCTTTTGATCTTTGTGCGACCGCATTGGAAGAAGATGCCCGTTGGTCTGAGGTTAACCAACCGGGTGAAAGTGGAGATGAGCTTTGTTTAGACCACCTTTTCTAGGCCCCTCTCCAAGTGGAGCAATCAGTGCTGTCCTTGAAAAGGCTGCTTGGTCTTTCAGGGTGCTGCCCCAAGAGACTGTCATCTCCGGTCAGTCTCAAATGATCAATATCCTGAACCGCCTGCATGCAGGGTTGGGTCTGCGGTTTCCAGTGCACCTTTCACCTGCTGTTTCGACCCTCGCCCGTCGCTACAGGACTTTTTGCATGTGGGTAAAGCCTTCAAACCTGCGCAATGGATTTTTAGGTGAGATGCAGTATGCGCGGAACTGAACCCACCCTTTAATCCTGAGGTTCATCTACCAGGGTCGAGCGAACTTGGACGGTGGTAGCCAGGTCCTCAGGACACAGTTTTAATTAGAGTGACTTTCTCTTGGATGGCCTTACGGGGCTAAGCAAGCTCTATCTGTCCTGGTTTGGGATTAGAGTTGTCCTTCTCCTAGGATGACTGCCAGAAGGCTAACGAGCTCATCCTGCCCACACATGCTGTTTTTACCTGTCTGTCATGGGCGACCCTACTGAAGGCATGTACCATCGCCAGCATAGCTCACAACCACATAGGGGCACACAGGCTACGTTCCTGTTAGAACGGTTTGGGTAAGTCTTTGATTTCCTGCTTTACTATCACCTATTTATATACAATCATAAGGAACAACCCTTTGTCCTGCCCACCCTTTCAGGACGTAACAGAGCAAAGCAAATATATCCAGAACATGCCGAACCTGGGCAGTAGCCACAGGTGAGCCAAAAACAAACAGACAAACAAACCGACCAACCGTTCTGGCCCCGGTACACATCCAAGGCTGGGGTGCCTTTCAAAGTCCCAACTTGGCTGGGACCCCCATCACTCTAAAGGAACCCCACTATCCACCCTGACCGTATCCTTCCTCCACTGTGTTACCATGTATCTTCAGGCGCACTGCTCACCTGTGACACTTCATACAGGAGTGCCCTGCTCTCCCTCCCGCCAATCAGAGGACCCCCATGGCCCACTCGATACCCCTCCCCTCTCTTTCCCCACCCCCACTCCCCTGTACCCCCCCTCCCATCCCCCGTACCCCCCCTCCCCCTTCCCCGTCAAACCTGGAACGGTAAACCTTTGTGTGCTCCAAAGTTGCTCTCTCCTCCTCCACGGGCGTGCAGCAACTGCCGGCAAGGTTCCCTCACTCTCTCTCTCCCCTCTCCTGTCGCGGCCGCGCCGGGGGGGGACTCCCGGGGGACTCCCAGCCAGCCCTGGACCCCACCACACACACGCAGCCAGCCCGGGACCCACCACCCACACACGGCGCGGGGGGGCACCCCCAGCAAGCCGGGACCCCACCACTCACCCGCGGCACCGGGGGGGGGACCCCCGCGGGACTCCCAACCAGTCCCGGACCCCACCACACACACGCGGTCAACCCGGGACCCACCACTCCATGCTCATAAATAATAACCCCTCTGTATATGGTCATATCTAGACAGAAGTTGATACTGTGATGCTGAGAGTAGCCTGCACTGTGACAAGCAGAGTACAGGCGAAGTGGGAACATATCAAACACAACACTGTGTATGGGAACCGTACAAGTTCTGTGTCATGTGAACTTCTTGTCTACCTGTGGAAAACAAGGTGGGATTTGTTGTGAAGTTGAATCAGTATAGACAAAAGATCTCAGACTGACCAAGGGACAGTGGAACAAGTATGTTGAGTAAAAGTTGACAAAGATTTGATTATTGACATCAAGGTTTGTGTTTCAGATGCTTTTGCCTTGCTGTTTGCAAGAGTTAAAGGTGTGGGTTCAAGTCCCCACCATCTGGATAAAAGGTGTGGGTTCCAGTCCCCACTGTCTGGTTAAAAGGTGCAGGTTCAAGTCCCTACCATCTGGTTTGTCCATGTATTAGTCAGACACAGGTGCAACTTACTCAGTTCTTAACACAATAGAAGGAGAATTAAGGAATGACATTGCAAAGGTTATTGGTGTGATGGGGGTTAAATTGGGAAAACAATGGGTAATTCATCAGTTTCTTTATTTGCCAAACTACCCTAAACCTTTGCTAGGAAGAGATTAATTGGGAAACTTGAGCCAGAAATTAAATTTAAAAATGGGGATCTTAAAATTGTAATTCCTGAAACTAAATATGTCAAAGCAGCAGCTCTTCTTGTACAGGTGATATGGTTTGAAGTTGGCTCCCTGTCAAGTCTCCAAACCTTGCCACAAGAAGTGTCCCCCTCCTTCCCCCCAAACCTCAGGGAGAAGAGGGAAAAAACAACCAAGAAAACCGAAATGAGAGAGAGACAGTTAAAGCAATATATATAAATATATTTACACATGTTACAGTTATATACAATTGAAATATATATACAATTTCACAAGGAAAAGGGAAAGGGAAGGGGGAAGGGGAAAAAAGGAACAAAACCAAAATAATATATATATATATATATATCACGATCAGTAGTCCAAGATCTAGCAACTAAAAGAATTAGCAAAAGACTATCTTACTACTCTCCTTGGGACAATGGAGAGTCACACTGGAACGATCGCCGGCAACCTCCATCTCCCAAGGTCGACAAGGTCTTACAAGGTCTTGCTCCCCAACACGGCAGACTCAACAGCAGGGAACCTGCACCTCCAAGCCACTGGAAGGAAAGACAGCGAAGGCCTCTCCTCCTTTCTTCTTATAGCCTGGTTTATGTAAAAATCGTAGAAAATACTGGGTAAATCTGGGCACTTCCTTGGTTACAAACTGGTCACCAAGGAAGGTCTAGACCAAACTACCACAACAGGAAATAAATCCAGTTAGCAGCAACATCCGGACTGAAGTTGAAGATGCAGTTGTTCCTATTGTGTGGACCAGTGGAATTCCAGGAAAATCAAAAAGGACAGAATCTGTAAGAATCACCCTTAAACCAGGAACTATACCGGTAAGGCAAAACCAGTATCCTTTAAAATTAGAAAGCCAAGTTGGATTGGTTCTATTAATAGACAAATTTGCTAAGCATGGTTTGCTGGAAAAATGTGAATCCGAGTACCCGTAAAAAGAGCAAATGGGAAAGACTATTGATTAGTGCAGGACCTGAGAGAACCCCCTTAAATGATAACCTAGAAGAGTTTACAGTATTAGATTTGAAAGATGGAATGGGGTAAGAGTGTTGGGGATATGTGAAGCTACTGTGCTAAAGGGTGAGGGAATAAATGCAGTTGTTTCTAAAATCTACATTTACTATATAATTGAAATAGAAAATGAAATAAAATTTAGCTATTTAGTAATGTAAGTGTGACTTTGCAAAATGTAAAACTGCCTAAAAGTTTCTGCCCAAACTGTGGGCAATTAAGACAACAATAGCTTAGAGAATAGGGAAGGTTTTTTAGCACGTAGAGAGGGGTGGGGAACCTGAAACTACTCGAAATGATAAAACTTTATGTAACTACTCTATAATGGTAAGAATAGGAGGTAAAAATAAATGTCTGTTTAGATAAGGTAGACTGCAAAAAGAGTGTGTGTGAAGATAACTTTGAACTTGTTACTTTCGAACTGTATAAAAAGCTATGGTATTTCTTGGTTCGGTGGAGTGCACTGGGGAGAACACCTGCCCCTTTGCATTCCCCGACCGTAATAAAAGTGCTTTTCAGATTATTCAGAGGTTTCTTTGAATCAATTTGGCACCCCAGATGGGACCAGATCTCTGCTTGCCGGTGAGGACCCTCCGGAACCGGGGACCCTCTGCGCGCCCCGGGACGTTACTCCAGTGAGGCTCCCCGGGCTCCACTGGATCACCACGTGTGGTGGTTTGGGCTAGGTCTTCCTTGGTGACCAGTTTGTAACCAAGGAAGGGTCCAGATTTACCCAGAATTCCTTACGATTTTTACGTAAGCCAGATTATAAGAAGAAAGGAGGAGAGACCTTCGCTCTCTTTCCTTCCGGCGGCTTGGAGGTGCAGGTTCCCTGCTGTTGAGTCTGCCGTGTTGGGGAGCAAGACCTGGTAAGACCTTGTTGACCTTGGGAGGCGGAGGTTGCCGGCGATCATCCCAGAGCGACTCTCGGTTGTCCCAAGGAGGGTGGTGGGATATTTTCTTTGTTAACTCTTTAGTTACTAGATCTCGGGCTACTGATTGGGATATATATATATATATATATATATTATTTTGGTTTTGTTCCCTTTCCCTTCCCCCTTCCCCTTCCCTTGTGAAATTGTATATATTTTAAATTGTATATATATTTCAATTGTAACATAAGTGTAAATATATTTATATATATCACTTTAGCTGTCTCTCTCATTTTGGGTTTTCTTAGTTGGTTGTTTTTCTCCCTCTTCTCCCTGAGGTCTGGGGGGGGACTTCTGGTGGTAAGGTTTGGAGACTTGGCAGGGAACCAACTTCAAACCATATCACCACGGGAGTAGATGAAGACCCTGTGCACAGGTATACAAATTTTAAAGCACAAGTATACAAATTTTAAAGCACTCTTTTATTTTTCCCTAGGGTTTTGGGAAGGAAACCGTAAGTCGTACGCTGGTTTTTAGGGTTCTGAGCTTGCTAGCAGCTAACAAGAGCAACACCCTTTTAATAGTAGGTTCGAGTCCTACTGGGAGGATGCATGTGGTTTTGATTGTGAGTTAAAGTCTCACCAAAGCTATACCAAATTCCTCGGGCTAAGAGGAATTTTGGGCAGAGGGTTGCATCCTTCTGACTATGGGTTAACAGTCCCATTAAAGGGTGGCATAGGTTTTTGATTGTGAATTAAAATCTCACCAAGGGTATACCAAATTCCTCAGTCTAAGAGAATTTGGAAAGAGGTACAAATATTTTTGGGTTTACCATTGTGGCTAGATTTGGGACTTGGTTTTGGAATTGCGATTGGTAATATATTATATCTGGGTTTGTTTTTTACCCATCTGTCTGTGTTCCATGTGTTTGCTGAATTGTATTGTTTGCTTTTGTCTGTGAGTATTGTCTCTTATGTCATAAAATTACTGTTGTATGTTAAGTAAGCAAATATTGGGAAATTATATTTGTTTTCATATATGTTACTGGTTTTCTCCTAACCACGGTAAAAGGACTACCTTCGTGTGTTTACGGGAGATAGTAGTTTTATGGTTTTGTGGTTTTATGGTTTTAGGGAGAACCTTAACACTCATTGTTTGCAGGAATTAAGCCAGGGAGTTTGCTGGCCGCTTGCAGATGCCACAAACTCCAGGGCTGACAACCTCTGAAAGTGCAAACCCATATCTTTGCTCAATTTGTAAAATTGTTCACCTCATACTTGTAATCTGTGTTAAATGTTGGCAATTTTGGCATGTTAGGGGCAAGAGTGGCATTAGGAGATCTTAACATTGGAATGGTTAAGTTTAGATACGGTTTTATACAGTATCTAAGAGAGAGTAACAAAATCTGCAGGTAAAATAAGGTGAAAAAGGAATAAAAGGTAGTTCTTTTCTCATTAATACTTAGATTGTGAGATTGTTACCTTGTATCAGTAAGTGTGGGGCGTGGTTATTTTGCCAACACCTAAGAAAGGAGTTTCTTATTGCCAGACTGAGGATTGCTACCAGACAAGAGATACTTGAACAAGCTAACAGGGTTGACTCAGAACTTTCCTGCCTCAAAGCTGGTGCAGTGTGTATGGTGTGTGTTGAAAGTATATAACTGAAATTTGCAGATAACCACGAGTTTACATCTGTGCAAAGGGCACGACTAGAAACAGGTCAAAGCAAAAGCTAAAAATGGGAAACTGGTAAGGAAAACAAGAGGTTGATAAAAGTCCATTAGGATGTGTCTTAGCACACTGGAAAGAAATTGGGGAATCTCAGGGTGAGATTACTAACAAGAAAACTCTAATCAAATATTGTTCAGAATGGTGGTCCCTCTATAAAGTAGAGGAAGGAGCAAAGTGGTCAAAGCACAGATCATTAGACTATAATATTTTACTGCAGTTAATGTTGGTTTTGTGAAGGCATGGAAGATGGAACGAGGTGGTTTATGCTAATATGTTCTTTTACTTGAGGGAACACCCAGAATGGCAGAGGGAGTGTGGCATTAATTTAGCCCCACGAGACCCGTTTGTTCTAACATTAGAGAAAGAGAATGTAAAACAAGGTATGAGAGAACTCAAAAGATGTTGTTCAGCCTGCTCAATAGGACAGAGATGTTTGAAATATACCAACAGGGAGTTAGAAAGTAGAATTAAAGATTATGTAAGTCCCTTTGGAGAAAGGGCAAATGAAATTGCCCCCCCCTCAGGACCAAACAGTAAATTGTCCGCATCTTCAAGACAGCAGGGGAGGGAAAGAGACGGAGAAAGGGGAAGAAGGGAAATTTCTTACTCCCCATCCTTATCTCCCCTGAGCAGGTGGACACACAGTAAAACGAGAGTAAAATCTGTCTCCCCACATACAGAGGTCAGGCGGACTATACAAGCCCCTTTAAGAGAGGTTGCAGGACCGGAGGGGCCTATAAAACTTAAAGTCAATTTTTATATGGGAGATTTAGAAAATTGGAAGAATATTGCTCGTAAATATAGAGATGACCCAGTTGGGGTAGAAAGACAGAAATTAAGTAAAACCATCACAAAGGCAACCATCGCCGCCCTGGATAAAAGAGACCATTGCTCTAGGAGACCTGTACGGCACCCTGGAAGTAGTGACCATCAGAAGTTGAGACCAAACCAATGTGCAATTTGTAAAGAAAATGGACATTGGAAAAAAGAACGCCCTCAAAGGAAGCAAAAACCTATTTTAATGGCAGATTTGGACCAGGATTAACAGGGACCGAAGAGTTTGCCCACAGGGATCCCTTGGTTATAATGGAACTGGGGAAAAATAAACATAAAATAGAATTTTTTTTTAGATACTGGAGTAACATTCTCTGTGTTAAATCAGGAATTAAACATTATGGACGATGTATCTTTGAATGTGATAGGAGCCACTGGTCAAGTTGAAAAAGTATCTTTTATGAAACCACTAAGTTTTAAATTAGGTAAAACTTTACGTATACATAAATTCCTTTATATGCCTCATGCACCTAAATCACTTTTGGGAAGGGATCTATTAGAAAAATTGAATGCAGAAATTAGGTTCAACAATGAAGATATGCAAATTAAAGTAAAAGAAAATTAATTAATCAAAATTTTAAGTCTTGCTCTAATCCAGCCACAGATATCGGGAGAAGTACCACCAGCATTATATGACCAAATCTACCCTGGGGTTTGGGCTGACGGGACCCCAGGAAGGGCCAGACACACTCAACCTGTAACAGTAAGATTAAAACCTGGGACACGGCCGGTAAGAATTAAACAATATCCTCTCAAACTAGAAGATAGAAAAGGAAAATTGTTGAAGAGCTCCACCTAGTGGTAGCTAACCCATATACACTTCTAACTAAACTAAAAAATGAATATGTATGGTTTTCTGTTTTAGATTTAAAAGATGCCTTTTTCTGCTTGCCTTTGGACCCTAAAAGTCAAAAATTTTTTGCTTTTGAATGGGAAAACCCGGATACAAGAAGACGATCATAGCTCACATGGACTGTTCTTCCACAAGGATATAAAAACAGTCCAACCATTTTTTGGAGATCAGCTTGCCAAAGATCTTGAAGAATGGACTACATCTTCAGACAGCGGAGTCCTCTTACAGTACACAGGAGGAATGTGAAAGCTGGATGTCGTGACGAGGGAAGAATGAGACGCTCAATATGAGAATCAGCAAACTTCGTTTATTGATCACTACTAACAGTTTCATATACACTTTATAATTAGCTCATACATATTGCAAAACCTAAGCTCATCATTGGTTCTGCTTAAATGTTGACCTCATCTCTTACTCCTTAACATTGTTGACACTTAGATGTTAATTCTATCTTTCACTCCCTTCCTTTGTTGACACAGGTGGCTTTCAGTTACTTTTTGTTTTGCTAATCACAGTGTCCTGTTTACCAGCCAATTAACACGTACAAGGGCACTGTAACCTCTCTCACGGGCCTAGACAGGCTGTGTTCTATACT
>NW_020885027.1:41561-46703 GCF_003945725.1 Corapipo altera
CTTTAGCTATATCCATATGTCTTTGTCTTGCTAACAAATCCTCTACAGCTGGACTGTGAGCTTATTAAACTTTCTGGGGCTGAAAGGATATAAAGTATTTAAAAACAAAGCCCAGATTTTCAAGAAAGAAGTTACTTATCTAGGATATGAAATCTCAGGAGGACAACGTCGACTTGGGTCAGAAAGAAAAGAAACCATCTGTAAAATACCTTTGCCCCAGACTCCGAAAGAACTTCGCACATTTTTGGGAATGACTGGCTGGTGTAGGCTTTGGATCTACAAATATGGACTAATAGTCAAACCTCTATACCAGATTCTACAAGATGGAGATGAACAATTAACATGGACTGGAGAAGCTAAGCAAGCCTTCCATCGGCTTAAGAAGGAACTGATGCAGGCACCTGCACTGAGCCTCCCAGATGTAACTAAACCTTTTTTGCTCTTTTCGCATGAGAAGCAGGGAATCGCACTGGAGGTCCTGGCCCAGCAAGTCGGACAATATCGCTGAGCAGTGGCATACTTCTCTAAACAGTTAAATGAAGTGAGCAAAAGATGGTCAGGATGTCTGAGGACCGTAGCTGCAGTAGTACTGAACATACAAGAAGCCCGAAAGTTCACAATGGGACAGAAAATGACTGTTCTAGTGTCATACGTGGTTTCAGCAGTGCTCGAACAGAAAGGCAGTCACTGGCTTTCGCCCTCCAGGTTTCTCAAATACCAGGCCACTCTAGTAGAACAAGATGATGTTGAAATCGTCACCACTAATATCGTAAATCCAGCAACATTCTTATCAAGTTCAACAACCACAGAAGAACCGGTGTATCATGATTATATTGAAACAATTGAAGCGACATATTCCTGCCGACCGGACTTGAAAGATACACCACTACCTGAGGCAGAAATGGGGTTCACCGACAGAAGCAGCTATATGAAAGATGGAATCCGCAAAGCTGGTTATGCGATAACAACCACGGATCACATCATTGAAGCACAAGCACTCCCTGCTGGCACCTCTGCACAAAAAACAGAAATAATAGCCCTTACCAGAGCATTGCAACTAGGAAAAGGAAAAGACATTAATATTTGGACAGACTCAAAGTATGCCTTCGGGGTAGTTCATGCTCATGGAGCAGTGTGGAAAGAAAGAGGGCTACTCACATCACAAGGAAAACAGACAAAGTACGCAGAAGAAATCTTAAAATTACTTGAAGCTGTCCAGTTACTGAAAAAGCTTGCTATTATGCACTGTAGAGGACATCAAAAAGGGAATACAGACCAAGAAAAAGGCAATCGATTGGCAGATCAAGAGGTGAAAAAGGCAGCAGAAAACGACCAGGTAGAACTTGCCTCCCTAATTCCTGATGGCAAAATCATAGAGGTAAGCCCTAATGTATCATATTCAAAGGAAGACTTAATAAAAGATCAGCGAGCTCAACGCAAAGGTAACATGTACTACTTAGAAACAGGACAAATAGTGGTACCTGAAAGGGTACTATGGAAAGTTGTACAGGCAGAACATAACAAAACTCATTGGGGGGTAGATGCACTACACAAATACCTAAGGAGACAAATTATAAGATGAAATCTATACACTACAATAATCCAGGTTACTAAACAGTGCAAGACTTACCTTCAAAATAATCCTCACACAACCAATAAAATCGAGATAGGGACAATTAGCAAAAGTAATCTCCCAGGGCAACACTGGCAGAGATTTCTCTGAGTTGCCTAGGAAAGGAGGTTACAGATACCTGTTAGTTTTGACAGATACTTTCTCAAATTGACCAGAGGCTTTCCCGACTCAAAGCAATAAGGCTCGAGAAGTTGTCAAGGTTCTACTTAATGACATTATCCCCAGGTTTAGAGTACCTGACATCATCTCCTCGGACAGAGGACCACATTTTGTAGTTAGCATAATACAAAGAATTAGCAACATTCTGCAAATCAATTGGCAATTACACACTCCATATCGACCACAGGCAGGTGGTCAGGTGGAGAAAATGAATCATTTGATAAAACAGCAATTGGTAAAAATCTGTCAAGAAGTAAACCTACATTGGTACCAAGTTTTACCTCTGGTCTTATTGCGAATAAGGGTCAAACCTAAGACTAAAGAAGGGCTGAACCCTTTTGAAATGTTATATGGAAGACCCTATGGGAATTATTATCAAGGAGAAGGTCTCATACAGGTTGGAGAAGGATATATACGAGAATACCTGGTTAAAACTTTTTCAGACCAACCATTAGAAAACAAATATATCCTCTGTAAAAGAGGACTGCCAACCCTTCATTCTCCAGTCTTAAAGGATGGAATGCTTGGTTAAAAACTAGATCCCATCATGAAAGAACCCAAAAAGATCTAATAGGATGGTTTGAATCAGGACTAAGAGTATTAAATTCAATAGATCAAGAAATGTTAATTAATAAACTCAGCACTGTAACCTCTGATTTGGGAAAGCTGGAGGTACCACTCAGATCATCATTAATGACTATAGCTGAAACAGAATCTCTTACTACAAATTTGATGATCTTGTTAACTGAACACACATCTAAAGACTTACGAATGTCTTTGAAAAATTACAAAAAGATGTTTCAGTAGCAATACAGTGTATCCAAACTCAGCAATGAATACAATCTGTATCAGCAGGAATTATAAGAGACGGAACCTCAGGAATTTTACCTCAAGAAATAAGAGAGATCATATCCAGACAAGACACCACAAGTAAATTTGAAAAAGAACATCAGGCATGGTGGCAGTTAGTGAACTTCACATATAACACAGAACAGGAACAGATAGAGGCATATGTTCTTACCATCCGTGAGGCAAAAAAAGCAGACCATATTTCCTGTCTTAGCATTAGGAGCAATACACGGGGACATTGTAGTTAGACCTATAGGGCATAATGTCTGGGCAAGTTATGACAAGGGCATGGGGAGGTGGTAAACTGTCAACACAAAGGTCTGTATACCTAGGGAACAACTAGGATATGTGTGTGAAAATGCTGTAATAGAAAAGGAGGATTTATGTTTAGATACAGAAGACAGTGTGTGTACATTTGAAATGTTCCCAAATACACAAGCACAGTCCCAAGTGTATTATGTGGGTAAGGGATGTGCCTGCATCAGGACACCTTGCACAAGTATAATGATTGATAATTGTAAAAAGTTAACTAATGGTACTAACTTCTGTGTTTGCAATTTTACTAAAATAATAGGATATGACTTTAGATACACTGCTCCTGTGACCACCATGCAATTGATCTCAGATGGATATATGTTATATCATGAGGTGCCTAAACTACAAATAGACATGGATATTAATATACTTCAGAAAATGCTCTATCATACAGATATTGAACAAATGATGGAAAAGGTAAATACTACTTCACGTCACATGCTGTGGCAAGTGAAACACGACACAACAGAGATAAAAAACATCATCACAGAAGTGGCAAAGACTGGAGAACATCATTAGTGGAGCATGTTTTTGGGATTAACCAATAGACATTCACCCACGGCAGCTCAGCTATTTAACTTCCTGATTCACCCGATTTTGCTTTTGATGCTGGCAATCGTCAATCTATGGATGTGGTGGAAAATAAGAACTATAGCACAACAAGTACACGTGTTCTGAACTGTACAAAAAGTGATGCAAAAGAATTTGCATTAGTTAAAAGAAAAGGGGAGAATTGAAATAGAAAATGAAATAAAATTTAGCTATTTAGTAATGTAAGTGTGACTTTACAAAATGTAAAACTACTTAAAAGTTTCTGCTCAAACTGTGGGCAATTAAGATAACAATAGCTTAGAGAATAGGGAAGGTTTTTTAGCACGTAGAGAGGGGTGGGGAACCTGAAACTACTCGAAATGATAAAACTTTATGTAACTACTCTATAATGGTAAGAATAGGAGGTAAAACTAAATGTCTGTTTAGATAAGGCAGACTGCAAAAAAAGAGTGTGTGTGAAGATAACTTTGAACTTGCTACTTTCGAACTGTATAAAAAACTATGGTATTTCTTGGTTCGGTGGAGTGCACTGGGGAGAACACCTGCCCCTTTGCATTCCCCAGCCGTAATAAAAGTACTTTTCAGATTATTCAGAGGTTTCTTTGAATCATAACTACTTCTAAAGCCTATAAAAATTAAAAAATCAAAAACTCCACAACAACAAAGACAAACCTAGAAATCTTTGCTTATGAATGAGAAAATCCAGAAACCAGGAAGGAAAGAAAAGAAGCCACCTGTCTCCTCCCTGAGGCACAAACAGTTCATGAACTGTGTGCCTTCCTGGGAATGGCAGGATGGTGTCGACTCTGGATTGCTATGGACTCTTGGTAAGACTGTTATATGAACTTTTACAAACAGTCTGTAAGAATTTCCTCACTTGGACAGACAGTGCAAGAGCAGCCTTTAAGGGACTAAAGCATTTCCTGATGAGAGCCCTGGTTCTGGGTCTGCGATGTCTCTCAAAACCATTTGAACTGTTTACCTACAAAAGGCAGAATGTTGCTCTGGGAGTGCTTGCACAATTTCTAGGGGATCAGTGAAGAACTGAAGCCTACTCCAGCCGAAAACCCTGACTGGGAATTGTACACCAATGGAAGCAGTTTTGTTTGGGAGGGAAAACAAATGACAAGATGTGCAGTGACCACCCCTGAGAAGGTCCTTCTCTGCTCAGAAAGCAGAACTAATTATTCTTACAAGAGCTCTGGACTTAAGGCAAAAGAGTAAACACTTGGCATTGAAAACCTTCCCTGAAACTGGAAACCATTTCGCTGACAAATCTGCAAAAGAGGCAGTAGAAAAAGGCATTCTGGCTTTAGTCCCAGAAAAGGAGGTAGTGCCACCTAAAATTACCCCAAAGTATGATAAAAAAAGAAAAAAAGGGACTATCAGTTAATTGAATCCCTCAAAGTTAACTTTCTGGACTGTTACCCCTACAGGGTAGGTGATAGTCCCATCTACAATTGTGGGAAAAATAGTTAAAAGAGACCATGAAATAACCCAAATACTAGCAATAAAATAACTGTATGTCCTAGTTAGAACAGCTGGGACCGATTCATCATTGGATGGGTGTAGCCCAAAACTGTGTATTCTATAGCCCTCCATGCCATTTCACAGAAACTGTTGTCAGTAGAGGC
>NW_020885027.1:46803-53200 GCF_003945725.1 Corapipo altera
CCCCCCCCCCCCCCCATGCTCCTGTCCTCATGCCCTTTTGTGGAAATTC
Source organism: Corapipo altera (assembly GCF_003945725.1). Taxonomy (NCBI): domain Eukaryota; kingdom Metazoa; phylum Chordata; class Aves; order Passeriformes; family Pipridae; genus Corapipo; species Corapipo altera. The sequence goes on from NW_020885027.1 coordinate 46,853, forward strand.
CCTGACTGAGCACCCTCACACCCTTTTATGGAATTCCCCACTCTGAGGGAAGGACTGAACATCCTTTTATGGAATTCCCCACTCTGGGGGAGGGGCTAAGCATTGCTGCCAGAGCTGGAGAATATATAAACCTGGAGTTTCAGAACCTTGCCACTCTCTCCACTCGTGGGACCCAGAGGAGGACTGCAGCTCACCACCACCCTCGGCTGGACTACAATCACCACTTTTAGCTGGACTGCAGCAGCTCTCCTACCAGCAGGTTTTTTTCCCCTCTCCCTTTGCTTTGGACTCAGGGGGGGCCCAGGGAGCACTGTTTTGTTTGTGCCCTGGGGTGCCAGGTTGTACATTTGGGTTTTGTGGGTTGATACCAATTGCTTGTCTGTGTAGTTGTGCTTATTGTATTATTTTATTAAATTGTTATTCTGACTTACAATCTCTCTTTTGAGTTGAGTTCATTTCCCCTGCTGGTTAACTTTTAAACCAGCACATTTTTGACGCCCATCGTGGGGCAGAGAGAGAGAAGTCAGAATCACAATTTCATTTTAAACATTTGTCTGTTTGAATACAGAAACTCCCTGATCACCATGTTGTTTCATGCATTCACATGGATGTTGTATTTGAGCATGTTCATATTTCCACAGATGGGGTGCTATTTGCCTGTTTTGATGCTCTTTTTAAAACCAGGGAGAGGGATCCAAATTGCTTTATTAGTATACTATATTTATGTTATCATAACATCAGAAGCAATGAGTTTCATTGTAAATGTGTATTCAGTCCTGTTTGCCTGTCCTGGTTTGGGTTGTTACCTCTGGAGTCTCATTAAAAATCGCACCCAGCCCTTTGGGGGAACAGGGGGGAATGGTTGTTTCCAGCCTCTCACCTCCTTCTTCCCCTTCAGACCTGCTACAACAGTTTTTGAAAATATTGAGTTCCCTTTTGATGTTAAGGATAGCATAATGTTATTGTTAGTGTTGCTATGTCTGCTCTGTACTGTGTACACCATGTTTAGGGTCAGAACAGGGCCTTCTAGGGAGGTTGTTTGGACGCCTGCCCTGGGAGCAGATAATGCTGAGTGGCACGGGAAGTGGGAGGACATCGGCCAGTATTTGGAGAAGTTTTCTCCTCCAATGATCTGGAAATTCACCCCTGAACAACTGCAGGATCCGGTTAGCATGATAAGACTGGTGAAGGGGAAATGCTCTGGCAGCTCCAGAGATGGCCAGCTCACAGCAACCTGCTGGGCCCTGACCACTGCCTACCGGACACTACTTGACATGGTACAGCACTGTCAGGGGCAGGAGAGAAGGAGCAAATCCACAGGCACCACGTCTACCCAAACCACAGCTGAGTCAGAGGGAGAAAGAAATGAATCAACCGGCACCGTGTCCACACAAACCATCGAGGAGCCAGAAGAACAACCGAAACCAATAGCAGTCGCCCCTGTCCAGAAAAGGAAATCAAAGACTAAATCAGTCCGTATAGCAAATGATGACGAAGAGGCAGGACCTTCACATCCACTGGAGGAGACAGAACCAGAAATAATCACTCGGTCCCTATCCCTGGGTGAACTACGTGAGCTCCGGAGAGAGTTCACACGACAGGCGAATGAGTCCATTCTGACCTGGTTGCTCCGAATCTGGGATACCGCAACTAACGATACAATTCTAGATGGGAGTGAAGCCAGACAGCTGGGATCCCTGTCTCGAGATGTAGTCATTGATCAGGGGATTGGAAGGAGGGAGGAAACTCTCAGCCTCTGACGGTGACTGTTGTCCAGTGTGAGGGAGAGATACCTTTGTAAGGAGGACCTCCACGTACAGCAAGGACAGTGGAACACGATGGAACAAGGTATCCGGTGCTTAAGAGAATTAACTGTACTGGAGATAATCTTTTCAGAGGATGAAAGATTCCCTAAAAGTCCAGATGGTGTACAGTGCACATCCCAGATGTGGTTAAAGTTTACACGACTCGGACCAGAAATGTATTCCAGCTACTTAGCAACGCTGCAATGGAGGGAGGGAGAGGACAAGGTGGACGCGTTGGTCAGTAAACTCAGGATTTATGAAGACCCTGTCACCGCCGCATTACGAGCCCACGTCTCATCTGTGGAAACCAAACTGACTGAACATGTCCGAAGCCTGGAAGAGAAGATTGAAGAGGACCACCAGAAGCTAAGAGAAGAAATTAAGGAAGGGATCTTCCATATCACACCAGGACAAACAAGAGTCTCTGCTATTAGGAGCCAGCATCCCCTAGCTAAGGAGAGAGGGCACACTCCACGTGGCAATCTATGGTTTTACCTCCGTGAGCACGGAGAAGATATGAGGAAGTGGGATGGGAAACCCACCTCTTCCTTAGCAGCCCGGGTACGTGAACTGAAAAGAGGAACAAGTGCCACAAGGAACTCTTCAAGGGTAAATGCTGCTCCAGTCTCTCGTGGGCAAGACTCCAGACGGTACAGGAATGATGATACGTCCGATCCTCTTGAAGGGACCTCCAGGTCATATTTACAAGAAGAGCGCAATGAGTACCATGACCAGGACTAGGGGTGCCCTGCCTCTAGCCAGGTAGAGGAGAGGGACAATCGAGTCTATTGGACAGTGTGGATTCGGTGGCCTGGCACATCAGAGCCACAAAGATATAAGGCCTTAGTGGACACCGGCGCACAATGTACTTTAATACCGTCAAGATACGTAGGGGCAGAATCCATCTCCATTTCTGGGGTAACAGGGGGATCCCAACAGCTGACTGTATTGGAAACTGAAGTGAGCCTGACTGGGAAAGAATGGCACAGACACCCCATTGTGACTGGCCCAGAGGCCCCGTGCATCCATGACATAGATTACCTGAGGAATGGGTATTTCAAAGACCCAAAAGGACTTTGTTGGGCTTTTGGCATAGCTACTGTGGAGACAGAGGAAATTAAACAGTTGAACACCTTGCCTGGTCTCTCAGAGGACCCCTCTGCTGTGGGACTGCTGAAGGTTGAAGAACAATTGGTACCGATAGCCACAGCAACAGTGCACCGTCGGCAATACCGCACCGACCGAGACTCTGTGACCCCTATACATAAGATGATCCGTGACCTGGAGACCCAGGGGGTGGTCAGCAAGACTCGCTCACCCTTTAATAGCCCTATATGGCCAGTGCGTAAGTCCAGCGGAGAGTGGAGGCTGATGGTGGATTACCGTGGACTCAATGAAGTCACACCACCCCTGAGTGCTGCTGTGCCGGACATGCTGGAGCTCCAGTACGAGCTTGAGTCCAAGGCAACCAAGTGGTACGCCACCATTGACATTGCCAATGCCTTTTTCTCCATTCCTTTGGCAGCGGAGTGCAGGTCACAATTTGCTTTCACTTGGAGAGGTGTGCAGTACACCTGGAATCGACTGCCTCAGGGGTGGAAACACAGTCCCAGCATTTGCCATGGACTGATCCAGACTGCACTGGAAAAGGGCGAGGCTCCAGAACATCTACAGTACATTGATGACATCATTGTTTGGGGGAACACAGCGGGGGAAGTCTTCGAGAAAGGAGAGAAGATAATCCAGATTCTCCTAAGAGCTGGTTTTACCATTAAATGGAGTAAGGTCAAGGGACCTTCTCAGGAAATTCAGTTCCTAGGAATGAAGTGGCAAGATGGACGCCGCCTAATTCCAACGGAGGTGATTAACAAAATAGCAACCATGTCCCCACCAACCAGCAAGAAGGAAACACAGGCTTTCCTAGGCACTGTGGGCTTTTGGAGGATGCATATCCCCGAGTACAGTCAGATTGTAAGCCCTCTCTACCTTGTGACATGGAAGAAAAATGATTTCCAGTGGGACCCTGAACAACAACAACTCTTTGAACAAATTAAACAGGAGATTTCCCATGCGGTAGCCCTTGGGTCAGTAAGGACAGGACAGGACGTGAAGAACGTGCTCTACACTGCAGCCGGGAAGAATGACCCTTCCTGGAGCCTCTGGCAGAAGGTACCTGGGGAGACCCGAGGACGACCACTGGGATTCTGGAGTTGGGGATACAAAGGATCTGAAGTCAGCTATACACCAACTGAGAAAGAGATCCTGGCTACTTATGAAGGAGTTTGAGCTGCCTCAGAAGTGATCGGCACTGAAGTGCAGCTCCTCCTGGCACCCCAACTACCAGTGCTGGGCTGGATGTTCAAGGCAAGAGTTCCTTCTACACATCACGCCACCGATGCCACATGGAGTAAGTGGATCGCTCTGATCACACAGTGAACCTGGATAGGGAATCCTAATCGCCCTGGGATCCTGGAAATTATCACCAATTGGCCCGAAGGTGAGAGTTTCGGACTATCCTCTGAAGAAGAAGAGGAGCAGGTGACATGGGTTGAGGAGGCCCCACCATATGACAAGCTACCAGCAGATGAAAGGCGATATGCACTCTTCACAGATGGCTCCTGTCGCATTGTAGGGACAAACCGAACATGGAAGGTAGCCGCATGGAGTCCCACACAGCGAGTTGCAGAAGCGACCGAAGGACAAGGTGGGTCAAGTCAGTTTGCAGAGCTTAAAGCTGTTCAGTTGGCTTTGGATATAGCTGAACGAGAGAAGTGGCCAAGACTCTATCTGTACACTGACTCATGGATGGTGGCCAATGCTCTGTGGGGATGGCTGGAGCGGTGGAAAAAGACCAACTGGCAGCGTCAAGGGAAACCCATCTGGGCGGCAGAGATGTGGCAGGACATCGCTGGCCGGGTAGAGAAGCTGAGTGTGAAAGTCGGTCATGTAGATGCTCATGTACGCAAGAATCGGGCTAATGAGGAGCATCGTAACAACGAGCAGGCGGACCGAGCTGCCAGGATTAAAGTCTCTCAGGTAGATCTGGATTGGCAGCACAAAGGAGAATTATTTCTGGCTCGATGGGTCCATGACACCTCCGGTCACCAGGGGAGAGATGCAACATACAGATGGGCTCGTGACCGAGGGGTGGACTTAACCAAGGGCATTGTCTCACAGGTCATCCATGACTGTGAGACATGTGCTGCCATCAAGCAGGCCAAGCGGGTGAAGCCTCTATGGTATGGTGGACGGTGGCCGAAGTACAGGTATGGGGAAGCCTGGCAAGTTGACTACATCACGCTCCCCAGAACCCGTCAAGGCAAGTGCTTCGTACTGACCATGGTAGAAGGAAGTACCGGATGGTTGGAGGCATATCTCGTGCCTCATGCCACTGCCCGGAATACCATCCTGGACCTCGAAAAACAAGTCCTGTGGCGACACGGCACCCCGGAGAGAATTGAGTCTGATAATGGGACCCATTTCAAGAATGGCCTCGTAGACACCTGGGCCAAAGAGCACGGCATTGAGTGGGTGTATCATATCCCCTACCATGCACCAGCGGCTGGAAAAGTTGAGCGGTGCAACGGACTGCTGAAAACCACCCTGAAGGCACTGTGTGGGAAGACTTTCAAACACTGGGAGCTGCATTTAGCAAAGACCACCTGGTTGGTCAACACCCGAGGCTCCATCAATCGAGCTGGCCCTGCCCAATCAGAACCTTTGCATACTGTAGATGGAGATAAAGTCCCCGTGGTGCATATGAGAGGAATGTTAGGGAAGACTGTTTGGATTAGTCCCACCTCAAGCAAAGGCAAACCCATCCGAGGGATTGTTTTTGCTCAAGGACCTGGTTTCACCTGGTGGGTAATGCAAAAAGATGGGGAGACACGTTGTGTACCACAAGGGGACCTAATTTTGTGTGAGAATGGTCTGTAATGTTTCATTGTATATATGTATATATATAAGTGTATATAGTTTTAAGGAGACATAGTTTCTAAGGGGGTTAATTTGGGCATGACATGGATGGCATAGAATAAGGGGTGGATAATGTCCTAGTTAGAACAGCTGGGACCGATTCATCGCTGGATGAGTGTAACCCAAAACTGTGTATTCTATAGCCCTCCATGCCATTTCCCAGAAACTGTTGTCAGTAGAGGTCTGCGAGGTGGGGGGACGTTCCTGTCCTCATGCCCTTTTGTGGAATTCCCTGACTGAGCACCCTCACACCCTTTTATGGAATTCCCTACTCTGAGGGAAGGACTGAGCATCCTTTTATGGAATTCCCCGCTCTGAGGGAGGGACTAAGCATTCCTGCCTGAGCTGGAGAATATATAAACCTGGAGTTTCAGAACCTTACCACCACTCGTGGGATCCAGGGGAGGACTGCAACTCACCGCTCTCAACCAGACTGCAGCTCACCGCTCTCAACCGGACTGAGACCACCACCCTCAACTGGACTGCAATCACCACTTTGACCGGACTGCAGCAGTTCTCCCACCGGCAGTTTTTTTCCCCTCTCCCTTTGCTTTGGACCTGGGGGGGG
>NW_020885027.1:58200-125683 GCF_003945725.1 Corapipo altera
AGTTTCTGGGAAATGGCATGGAGGGCTATAGAATACACAGTTTTGGGCTACACCCATCCAGCGATGAATCGGTCCCAGCTGTTCTAACTAGGACAACTCTCGATATGGGTTGGACATTAACTGTTTATAAAGAAGTTCATTTCAGCAGACAGACCTGGTAACCAAGCAAAGACACCAAAACTCGGACTGGAGGTGGTATGGATGAAAAAGATTTTTGTGCGAAAATGAACAAATACCAATCTCCAAAAAGTGATGCCTACACAAAATTGAAGTGCAATTTTGAATAATACTGTCAGAACACTAGATAATACCATGACTATTATATTTGTCTTTTATCTTCTGATTTGTAAATATTCTGTCTTGGCAGTTTAACAACCTTTTATACTTCCTGATTACTACAGTTATCCTGGGGAAAGGGGAGTAGGGAGAGAATTTATGACCTCCTTCGTACCTGGGGGTGGGGGAAAGGGGGGCTAGACCGAATCCTAAGGGGCTGTGCTGAATCCTAAAAGACTATAAATAGTCCCAAGATCCTCAATACAAAAAGGTTAAAAGAACAAAAATCAGGAAGCATAATTCTAATATATACAAGAGCTGTATTTTAAGTATTAATCAAACTTTAGTACCCACTGCTGTAAGTTTTGTATCGATAAGGCGAGCCATGGGTCAAACAGAAAAAGCTCATTTCTTGAAACCTTTAAAATACAAATTAGGAAAGCAATTTGAAATCCACAGATTCTTATACATGCCAAACTCACCAGTTTGTTTACTGAGAAGAGACTTACTAGAGCCATTGAGAGTTGAAATTAAATTTGAACAGAACAAAATAAAATTCAAAGTAAAAAGGAGCAATTGCTTGAGATTTTAAATCTTGCCCTAATAGAGACTCAAAGTTCAAGCAGCATACACGAAGAAGTAACGGATCAAAGTATGAGCTTTGAAAACTTCAAGAAGAGCAAAAATAACATTGTCAATTGAAGTAAAAGTTAAATTAGGGGCACAGCCAATAAAGATTAAACAATATCCCCTAAAATAGAGAATCAGGAAAGGATTCAACACAATATAGAAAAGTTTATTAAACATGAGTTATTAAAAAAATATATAAATCAAAATATAATATTCCCATCTTACCAGTAAAGGAACCTGATGGGAAGTATAAAATAGTGCAAGATCTTAGAGCAATAAATGAGATGACTGGGGGCTTGCACCCCATAGTGGCAGATCCATGTACACTGCTGACTAAATTGACACCAGAGCTAAAATAGTTTGCTGTCCTGGATCTGGAGGATGCTTTCTTCTGCCTACCCTGGAGCCCTGAAAGTTAATCACTGTTCGCTTTTGAATGAGAAAATCCTCGCACAACAAAGAAAATCCAAAATAATATGTATTGAATGAACTGTTAACATACTAAACTGTCTCAGATTGGTTGAGTACTAAGAGTTGTGCAGCAGGTCTCCTACCTCAATTGCAAGGTTGCTGCAGGACAACGAACCCTAAAAACAGCAAAGAAAGAAGCTGTCTGCCGGACTCCTCGGCCACAGGAGAAAGAAAAGCTCCAAACATTGCTCGGAGGGACCGAATAATGTCATTTGTAGATCTACAGCTATGGACTTCTGGTGGAGGCCCTGTGTGAACTCATAGGGGTGAGTCCAACATACTCACTTGGAGTAAAGAAACCGATAAAGCTTTTCATAAGCTAAATCAAAACTGATGAGGACTCCAACTCTTGATTTAAATCATTGGCTTTCACCTCAGCGCTTTCTGAAATACCAAGCCACACTGATTGACCAAAATAATCAATCCAGCTTCTTCTTCAAGAAGCCACCAAAAATACAGTTGAACATGACTGCTTAGAGACAATAAGAGTAACTTACTCAAGTTGACCAGACTTGAAAGAAGAACCCCTGAAAGATGCTAAAGACTTCTGGTTCACAGAAAAATTTCGTCTAGAAAAGAGGACATAAAGCTAGATATGCAATAACCACGATAAATGAAGTAATAAAGGCAAGAGCCCTCCCTGTCAATACCTTAACTCAAAAAAAAAAACAGATTATAACACTTCAGTTGCCAGAAAAGTTGCTATTATGCATTGAAAAGCTCACCAAAAAAGGGTGTTACTGGCCTTGAAAGAAGAAATGCCATGAATGATCGGAGGCAAAAAGGGCAGTAAAAGTAGAAGAAAGCAAAATCCAGTATTTGATCCCTGATGGTAAAATTCAAATTCAGTAGTCAAAGACAGAGCCTAGATACTCTAAAGAAGACTGAAAGTTAATCCAGAATTTAAGAAGAAAAATAGAAGAAAAACAAATGAGCCAAGACACCACAGGGTAAGTTAGTAATATCCTCTTCTATTTTATGAACACTTAACAGAACATAAGAGAACACATTAGGAGTAGAAGCTCTATACAAATATCTAAGCCAAAATATAGTAACACAAAATCTCTATACCATTGTGAGACAGGAGATGCATAGCAAAATTCAACTAAGACAAATAGAAAAAAAAATTATCCAAGACAGAAATGGCAAATCAATTTTTAGAACTACCCAGGAAAAGGGGGTATAGATATTTGCTTGTTCTCACTGACACTTTTTCAGGTTGACCTGAGGCGTATCCTTGTCAAACTAATGTAGCCAGAAACATGATAAAAGTACTATTAAAAATTATATTGGACATTTATAAAAACAACTTAAAAATGTTAAAGAACTAATCCTCGAAACAAGTTTGTAACCTCGAGAGGCCAATTCATAATGTTGTACCTAGAGATTATATATGTAAGATCTTTTACAGGTGAACTCCTGGAGTCAAAGTGAAAAATCCATATCAAGTGATGCTAATTACACGAACTGCAATCAAAATTAAAAAAGACAATTTCCTTAAATACATTACACCAAAGTCAAGAAAATGCCAAGATCTGCGTAGACAACATCACCAACAGAAAATGTATAATAAAATTAAGACATAAACCGACGAATGGAAACTTAAAGATATTTTTGAAACTTTTGACTCTATTACTGTATACAATAACTAAGACAAAATATACAAAGTTAATATTATAAAAATCAAAAAGTCACGAATCAATAAGTTAATAATAAAAAAGGGGAGGGAATTGTGATATATAAATAATTGTGATTTGTGAAACAAATGGGTGATTACATCAAAATAAAACAAACAGATTGTAAAACTTAATTACACTCCCATAAAGAAATAAAACAGACCCTTACAAGGTCAAGAGGCCTAAAACCTCCTTACTGTCCTAAGAATAAAATATAGTAGAACTTTAAATCTTTAGGTACCTGTTCGTCCAAGAATGCATGAATTATGACTGGTTGTAGAGATAACCCTTTTAGCTTTAGCTGTAAGAAACCCCATATATTAAATACTTAGCAAAAACCTGTAGAATGTATATGATATAATTAATATGCATGAAGTAGTTAAGATAAATACTAAATGTACCCTGTAGTAAGGGTGTGCAGATTTGGGAAACTGGTCCCATTTCTGTCACCCAGTCGACTGCTTGCTTTTACCATATAATAAACTATTATTCAAAACTTATAGAAACTCGAGACTTTGTTTATCACAACCTTAATCTTGGCACAGATCCTTCTTTGTCTCGGCTTCAGACCCTGAAGCCATGTTGATTACGCAGTGTTTTTTACTGTCTGTGCCCAACCATGCCAAGGCAAGGCCCACAAAAATGCAGGAGAAATTGCTCACTCAATTCTGCTCTCTCCACAAATCCCCCCTTCAGTTTTGAGCAATTTATGCTGCATTTATAACATTTTTTATTGTACCTATAACATATCAACAAACACAATTACATATAATAACTACAATTACCACTACTGTTAAAATAAAAGGTTTCCACACAGTTATCTCTACTACTCTAATGTTAAAACTTTTTAGCCAAACAGATAAACTTTCTTCTACTAATACTTAGTGAATAATCTTAAGTTCACCCAATACACTCTTTCAAATTCTTAATCTCTATAATTATGTGCTTTATTAATACTAAAAAAACCTGTGCTTTTATAATACTGAAATGTACCTTAATAATGCAGAAAAAACTGTTATTTACAACAGCTTCTGGTAGTTTTACTGTTCCCTACAACAACATCAGCCTTGATCTGAAGCACCAGCTTCTTTCCAAGGCCTTATCCATCGTGCAGGTAGCCACCGAACACCTGTGTCTGTGAGAATACAAGCATACCCTCTTCCAGTCATCTTTACTTCTGCAGGTCCTTTCCATTCCCCTGTTTGTGGATCCTTATATTGCACTTTGCCTGTTGCCTGTTGATTTACCAGACCTGACTGCAGAGAAGTGTTATGAATGACAGTGGGAGGGTCCGTTCTATTACCCATCAACCGCAAAAAATTCAACACATATAACACTTTTGCAAGTCGGTCATGTGGGTTGGTTAGCTCTTCTCCTCCTTTCTGCTTTTGCAAAAGTGTTTTCAGAACTCCGTGAGCTCGTTCAATAATAGCTTGTCCTGTAGGAGAATGAGCTATACCAGTAACATGAGTAATACCCCAATTCATACAGAATTTTCGAAAACGCTGTGAGGTATAGCCGGATCCATTGTCGGTCTTAATTTCTGTGGGGACCCCTAGGGTTGCTATGCATGCATACATATGACAAATGACATATCTGGCACCTTCCCCAGCCTGGGCAGAGGCCCACATGGCATGAGAAAAGGTATCAATGCATACATGCACATATTTCAACCTCCCAAACTCAGCAACATGAGTAACATCCATCTGTCAAAGCTGCAATGCCTGTAACCCATGGGGATTGACTCCCAAGCCAATACCTAGCCCGTTCTTGTGACAGGCTGAACAGGCCTGTACAATACCTCGTGCATCTGTCGAAGTTAGCCCAAACTGTCTGGTTAACACATCTGCAGCCTGATGGAAGAATTCATGAGACAGAACTGCTTGCTGAAATTTGTTTACTGTGGGACCAGTCCATGCAGGTGCCACTAATTTGTCTGCCCTATCATTCCCAATTGCCAAACCACCGTCTAGCTTCTGATGGCTTCTAATGTGAGTGACAAAGTAGGGTTGTGTTCGCTGATCTAGCAAATGTAGTAGCTGTGTCATGAGTGCTGCTAAGATCTTATTTTTCAGAGTTTTAACCATTGCCCGCTCGATTCTTTGTACTGTACCTACTACATAGAGTCTGAAACCACATTAACAGGTTCTTTCTTCAAGAAGTTCAAGGTCCACACCACACCTCTCAATTCCAGGGTTTGTAATGTGTCACCTGAAACACCTGAAGCAATTTATGTTTCCATTCTGTTCCTTCCTGCCAGGTAACTGCTGCTCACTGAGATTTTCTTCCAGCATCTGTAAAAACAGTAATTCCATCAACTGGATCATCTGAGAGCAACACAAGCTGTTCAATTGTCTGATGTTGCAGCAAAGGCAACAATTTGTCTGATGGATAATGATTTGTGACCAGACCTTCAAAGTCTGCCATGGCTATCTGGAGTGGTTCTGATTTCTCAAGCAACCATTCCAAATAGTTCTGGGTGACTGGTACAAATATTACAGATGGATCTTTACCAATTAAATCACAAATTCTCCGTCGCCCTTTTATGATAAACTGTGCAAACAGCTCAGGTCGTGTCATGATTGTCTTTTTGGGCTGATATGGTAAGAATACCCATTCCAAAATTCTTATGCTGGTTGCGATTTGACGGATGATGCCCAATGGATGCTTTCTGCTCTCTCCAGAATTGACAAGTAGGTACTGTACTGGTTGGTCTTCTATTATTCTACAGGCGTATCCTGCAACTATCTTTCCTGAGATGTTAACTATAACTGCCTTTTGGACTTCTGACAACTCTCTCGGAAGTCCTGCCTGAGCGACAGACCCTAGCAAAGGTATCAGAGGAGTTAGATCATCATTGGTTATTCCACACACAGGCCTAACACACTGTATATCACCCATCAGCTTCTGCACATCATTCAAGGTTTTTATGGCAGTGTTAATGACTAACTTCTGTGGTCTCACTATACCATTTGTAATGGTCCAACCCAGATATTGCCATGGTTCCTGTTTCTGAATCTTTTCAGGGGCAATTTTGAGGCCTTGATGACCCAATTCCTGTTCTAACTGCTGTAACAGTGTTGGCACATTCAGATTTCGCCCTGCTATCAGAATATCATCCATGTAATGATATACTAATAAGTCAGGATGCTGGGTCCGAAATGGTTGTAAGGCCCATGCAATATAGATTTGACACATCATGGGTGAATTTTTCATCCCCTGGGGAAGAGTTACCCAATGGAAATGCTGTGCTGGTTCTGCTTTGTTAACTGAAGGCACTGTGAAGGCAAACCTGACAGCATCGTCTGGATGCAAAAGGATTGTGAAAAAACAGTCCTTTAGATCTATTACCAGTATGATCCAATCACGGGGGATCATCATAGGAGAAGGTAGTCCAGGTTGTAGAGCTCCCATATCCTCCATGACTGCGTTGATAGCTAGCAGATCATGTAAAAATCTCCATTTTCCTGACTTTTTTGGAATAGCAAATATGGGAGTGTTACATGGACTTGTAGATAGAAAAATATGTCCTGCATCCAATTGCTCCTGAACTAATTGTTGTACTATTTGCAGCCTCTCCTCCTTCAGCGGCCACTGATCTACCCATACTGGTTCCTCTGTTTTCCACTGCAGTTTTAAGGTTGGTTGTCTATCAATGGCCACTCCTGAAAAGGAGAAGTAACCAGATGTGCTCCCATTTGTCCCAACAGATCTGGACCTATCAGGCCTACTGGTAAAGATAACACATAAGGACATGTTCCCACTATTGCCCCGTCAGAAAACTGAAAAGTTATCACATCTTTGCTAATCCATGTCTGCTGTACACCACCTACTCTCTTAACTCCTGTGGGTGCCATTTCCACAGGCCACGCCTGAGGCCATTTATGCCTGGGAATGATTGAAATAGTGCTGGATTGTCCATTAGGATGCCGTACAATTACGTTCTCTTTGGGCTTTCCCTGCTTTATGTCTACTGCTAACATCACCTCAGGGGGACTTGTTGAACCAAAGCCCTTATCTCCCTGTGTCAGTGGTTCTGCGTTGGGCACTGCTGCTTTAAAAGGTACCAACTGAGTTATTTTACTGTTAGCAGGAATGAAAACTGGTGGTGTCAGAGTGTATACCATGATTCTGATTACACCTGTAGCATCTGCATCTATGACTCCTGGCACCACAAAAATTCCCTGGTGAGACAAAGATGAACGTCCTAACAAAAGAGCACTCAAGTCTCTACCTAAAGGTCCTTGCAATGTAGAATCAATCAAGTGCACATTTTGAGTCTCAAGCATAGTGTCTACTGCTGTTGCCAGGTCCACACCGGTGCTTCCTGTGGTGGCTGCACGGCAGTGTTCCAAGCACCCTGATTTGCTGTCATGGTGCGAGAGTGCATCGCACTCCATCTGGAGTTTCCCTGCTTTCTCCACTCATGCGTGTTATGGTTATTCTTTTGACAGTTATCACACCACTTTGACCCTCCTGCTGTTACTGGAGGTCCTGCTGTTATTGCAGGTCGGGCAGTCCCTGGCAAAAGCAATGCTCGACACTGAGCTCTAACGTGTCCCTTCTGACCACAGGTGTAACATATCTTTTCTTTCTTTCCTTTACCATTCCTTCCTCTCCCAAACATAAAAGGTCTTACTGCTGCACCTACTGCAGTAGCTAAATAGGCTGCTTTCTCTTGTTCGATCATCCTTGCAGTAGCCTCTAGAAGCTGAGCTGTACCAGTACCCCTAGGCAGTGTGCTTAAAACTTGCTTTGTTTTGTCATTGGCATTGTCATAGGCTAACATGTCCAAGAACTTTGCCTTCATGTCATTATCCATGTCTGAATCTGAATTTATAGCCTGATGCAAACGATCTACAAACTGATTGTATGGTTCATTGGGTCCCTGTCTGATCGTGGTACATGGGGGCCCTGTCTTTGCATCCCTCACTGCAAGCAATGACTTATAAGCTAAGTCTTGACAAGTTTGTAGCACCTTGTCATGAAACTGTGCTTGCAAATCTGCTCTGTCATACTGCCCAGCACCCATGAGTATTTCAGAGGTAACACCATGGAGAGGGTGTCCCTGTTGCCTAGGCTGTGCAGTAGCTGCTGCGCAACTGGTATTCCACTTGTTGAAAAATTGTAACTGCTGAGAAGGAGAAAGCAATGTGGTTATGATCATACGTGTGTCATATGGTATTAACAAATGAACAGTAAAGAGGTGTTGCATTACTGACTGTGTGTACCCGCTCTTTAAACCATACTGTGAAACAGTTGTTTTAGCCTCTTTTATAATCTTCCAATCCAAAGCTTCCCAGGATTTATTCCCTCCTCTGTCTACAAATACAGGGTAAGCACTGGCTTCTACAAGCTCAAAATCTCCCTCAGAAGCTGCATTCTGTATTATGGTTTTCCATTTATGTGCCGAATTGCCACCCACTCCGTCTCCCCCCATCCCTCCTCCCGGCAAAGCTGGAAACCCTGTAACAGAATTTCCCGCCCCCAGGTGTCCCTGGAAAGGGGTTCTGAGGAGTCAGTGCCGGCGCTGCAGGCAAAGCTGGAACATTAGAGGAGGTTGCATTTAGCAGAGTGTGTTGTCTCTCCACTACTTTGCTCTCGAGCTCTTGGAAGCGATGCAACAAATTGTTCACTTGGGCTTTCATTGCAATCATAGCAGCTTTCTCGCTTCCATCCTCCGAGCTCTCATCATCAGAAGACAAACTTGGAGATGCGGGGAGTGGTGGAAATAGCTCTTTCGCATTGCCATGATTCGGTTTCTCTTCCGTCTTTCACAGTAGTATTGGTGCAAGGCTGGCGATCCCTCCTGCGGTAGCTCCTGCCCCTGTTGGAACGTCAGCGGCTCCCACAGGGACAGTGGCAGCCCTTTTCGGAGTAGCTTGGGTCACTACGGCAGCAGTCCCTGCTGGCGTTCTTCCGGGGTCAGATGCGACAACTCCTGATGACGTTGATCTGGGCAACATGGCGGTTGTGGAGGCTCCCGGCAGCGCAGTTCCGGGCGGCACCTGTGCAGTGGTAGCCACTGGTTCTGTGCCCAGCGCAGGCGCAGTGGGGAGTGGTGCCGCTGGCTGCGCAGGTGCAGTAGAAGGCGGCAGTGCTGGCAGCGCAGGAGCAGTAAAGGGCGGTGCCACTGGTTCTGTGCCAGTTTTCTTCTCCACGGTTTCTAGTTTTCCCACTAGCGCGGGCGTGCTGCCAAACCGAGCCGCACCCGCTGCCTTCAGAGTTTTTACCATCTGCATTTTTCGGAGGCACGGGTGCTGCAGATGCCCCGAAATCAAGCTACTCGGCACGGGGTAGCGCCGCAGTCCCGCCGTCTCCCAGAAAAGTTGCTTTTGCAACCGAAGATACTCGCCGCACAGCGCTATACTCTTGTAGCAATTCAACAACAAGACGCCAGACAATAGGGTACATTTTAGCGTCTTTTGACCCCTTGGCGATCTCTTCCCACAGTTGTTCCTTTATAGAGTCCCATGTGGACACATCAAAAGCAGCTTGGGCCGTGGAGATCAGTCCCTTTGCTCTAGCCCATTCAAGTAGCCCTTTAAGAGCGATTGCATCATAATTAGGTTCTCTCTCAGAGAGCATTAATTGGAGGAGTTTTCCCACCGCCTCTTCTTTTTTTGAAAGTGCAGACCCCATGCCCCTCCCCAGTCGCTCACATGGTCAAGGCGAGATTTCAAACAAAAGTTTTACCGTGCATGGTTTTTGAATTCTTAGCGCCGGGGTGGCGCTGTTAAATCCGACTGTTGCCCTCTGCTTCTTTCCCATTCGCCTTTCATCGAATTCGAAGTCCCTGTGCGGGCGCCAGCTGTCGGCGGAGGGGCTCGAGACAAACTGCACGAGACCAATATGATCTGCAAAATGTCTGCTTTATTTACAAAAATGCCCTTTTTGAACTTTCTCTATACCCCGACGCGTGATCTCTCCTCTACACCATTGGTTACATGAAGGTGTTCACAATGTAAGCATACCCTGTTGTCCACTTCTAATTGGATTATTACAGGTGTCCATATGAGGGGAGGACACATGTTTACCTTTTGGGACTCCACCTTAATCTTGGCACAGATCCTTCTTTGTCTCGGCTTCAGACCCTGAAGTCATGTTGATTGCGCAGTGTTTTTTACTGTCTGTGCCCAGTCATGCCAAGGTAAGGCCCACAAAAATGCAGGAGAAATTGCTCACTCAATTCTGCTCTCTCCACACTGCTCCCCCCCCTCCGTGCTCACAACGGGACACGGATACACAGCCCAACGCAGCCCAGGCTGGCGGTCACTGGCAACAGCACCGACTTCGGCAGGGGCGGGGGTGGGGGGCGCCCGGACCCGGGTCAGCCCCGGGCCAGCTGCTGCCAGCAGCGGCGACAGCAGCAACAGCAACGCCCGAGTCTCCCCTCAAATCAGAGAACTTATACAACGTTTCCAGCAGCGGGGCTGAGCAAGGGCTTTCCCAGTGGGGCGGGCACAGGGCCCTGCCGGGGCTCCACCCCACGCCAGCTAGAATTCCCAGGCGCACAGCTCCCAGTACATTCCAAACCTTGCAAAACAAGATAGTAGCCAACAATACCCACAGCCTGCAACCAGCCAGTGCTCTTAAAGGAACAACATCTACCAACAACCTACTACAAAGACTGAGCTGCAACCTACAGGACATTGGGACAAAAGCATACACCCTTTCCTGCCAGCATAACTGCTCCTAAACCACCTGTGCAGAACTCAACTGTGAAAGATCCCACAGCCCTGCAGAACCTCAGCAACATTGTCCAGACCATCCACCGACTGCTGACCAATAGAGAACTGGCCAAACTGGCCAGCAGCCTGCCAAGACTGGCCCAGATCTCCAACCAAGCAGCAGACCTGAAGCATCCATAAGCACCACTGCAACCCTGCAAAAACAACCCAACATCTGCAAGAGACAACCCCCTTCAGTGGACCTTTCTGTAACAGTTATATCACCACAATCTCATAACAACTACTATAATAGTATGACAAAACCTCAACATCCCTTTTACAAATAGCCATTCTTTGCCCCATATCTTGATAAGCTATTGTCAAGAGACCACACAACACATTAAGAAAATTATTACATAAACAAAAAAGGGGGGGAAAAGATATAGATCTCCTCTATGTATGTAAACTTACATTAACTCTTCCTTAAAACAGGAACAATCACATGTAACCTGGGTCCATGCCAAAACAAATGCTATAAACTAATGTATGGTGGACCTTATCAAACTCCCCATATTCCAGGAGATATACATATTAAAGGAAAAATTGATCTTCATAGTTATTTGATAGCTTTAGGATCTACTCTGCAGAAAGTCCATAGATTCATGGTGACATCTTGACTGGTGGGATTGGACACCCAGCTCATCTGTTCCTGTCTGGCAATTGGGTCTATGTCAAGTTGTGTGACTCCAAGCCCCTACAAGCAAAGTGGAAAGGACCTTTCTAGGTTTTGCTGACCACATTTACAGCAGTTAAAGTTGCAGAAAAGGACCTTAGATACATTATTCTCGAGTTAAGAAAGCTCCATTTGAACGGAAGTCTGAACAGACCGAACCATTAAATTTATCATCTGCATTTGTATATTAGCTTGTATTATGATCCAATGCTGTAGCTGTTGTAGTTGCTTATAGTTTAAAGTCTGCTTTAAATAATGAGACGTTGGCCCTAATGGTCAAGTCTCAAGACAAAGGGGGGAATGATGTCAGGGTTTAGAGATGTAACGAGAACTAAGTTTTTGCAGCAGAATGTCCCATAGAAAATTACTATGCCTCAATTTAAAGAAATCAGCCAAACAAGGTGAGGAAACAATGAAAAAGGGCACTGAAGCAGCCAAGCAGGCAATGTTGGGTTGATGTATAACCAGGAGTATTGTCTTAAAGAAGTTCATAAGGCAGTCACTCAGAACTTTGGGGGCTCCAGACACAGACGACCAACAGAGACCCTTGGTGAAGTCCCTCAGAGACCTTATAAGGATATGTATATATGTTAATAAGTGTTGGGAAATGTCATAAATATGTAACAGGAATGTGGGGAACAAAAATGAATAATCATGTAATGCAGACATATAAGCTGTGACTGAGATGTCACTGTGTGCACTTTAGCGAACTGATTCACGGGGCACCTGGCGTGTTGTGATCATCCAGCACGTCATTATAAAGAATGCCTGCCCGCTAAAACTCACAAATTGAGTCTTAGAGGTTTCTTTTAAGTGCCAATTTTAGGCAACAAGTTTGCAATGTAATTTAATTAATCTAAATAAGATGCTTTTCTCTAATAGTAATCTAGTGGATGGTACATCAGCTTCAGATGGAGAATATGAATAAAGTTCCTAGTAAGTATGAAATCTGAATGTATTTGGAAATGCCTCCAGAACTCTTCTTCATGAAGGTTTTATTATTCTATCTTCTTGTCTTCTGAATCTTGCAGCTAGTGGCTTCACTTTCAAACTACCTGATGACAGATGAGCTAAGTTATTTTTGACTGCAGGGTAAACTGAGGTGTAAAATGCAAACAAGTTATTGATATTCTACAGCAAGTTCTAGACAAGATTTAGAATCTCGTTGTTCCAAATCATGGTACCTTGCCCTGTGACCTGCTACATGCCATTGACTCATTGACAGATGTGCATTTGAATTCCAATATTAGCCTTCTGTTCTTATTACTGTTGAAATTAGAACATAATTAGAAAAAATACATTGTGATTGTGAATTTGTGAATTTTAACATGTGTTTGAAAAAAAAGATAGGCTTCTTTTCTGTGACTTGGGGATTTTCTCTTTTATAATTCTGTACTCTAGTGTAGGAAGCTCTTCTCTGAGGAAAGGTGTTAGTAATTTGCTCTTTCTTGAATAATATTCAAAAGAATACTGTTGGGTTTCATGTTGTCACTAGTCTGTCCCCTTTCTGACCTCTTGCAGGTTTTCTTTTCAAGGTTTCTTTAGGTGATATAAGTGCACCAGATGAACCAACATCTTTCCTCTCTTAGCGTATGGTTCTAATTAAGTAACCATTTTTTCCCCTAGAGGCTAACTGGGGTGGTGTATGTGACCAGAGTTCAAGATTTTGATCTCCTGTTTCCTTCATTGCTGGAATATTTTTGATTAAAAAAATGTGTGTGTTATTTCAGTGTGTGTATTGCCTGCTTACTATAATTGTTGCCAGGAGGATCTCGTGCTCCTAATCAGGAAAAAGTATTCACCTGAGAACTGAAGAGAGAGAACGCATAGCAAAGATGGTGCCAAAACATTTATTTATAGAAGTTGTATATAAATTTCTACAGTTATATGCTCAGTATGTTGAACTACTATAGGTCTTGGTGTTGCTGTTTTGGTACTGGGCACTCTATTCCTTAGCTCTTAAACTGACTTCAGTTACTTTCTGATGGTTATATCTGTGATTTGTACTGAAAACAAATTCCTGATTTGAAGAGCATGCATAGATTCTTGGTTGAGCTTTGCAAGAGTTGTTTGGGATACAAAAGAAAACCTTTCTGTAGGGGGCTTTACAGTGACTGTTTTGTGTTTGCCAAAGTTTAAATGCCTTCTTTTTAAAGAAGGGCTTAATCAAGGAAGGTGCTTTATAGACAGATGAATTAATGGATTAATGTGTTGCTTATGCAAGATTTCATGGCATGGATTGGTAAAGTATAAGAAGTCTCAGAAACAGAGAGTTTACCTTGATGTACAAATCATTCTGTTTTTCGTGTTCACGTGAGAGTCATAATAATTAGGTGTAAAGTAAGATAACATGCAGGTACCCCCAAAATGCCAGGCAATGGAAGGATTGTAGGAAAATTTATTTCCAAGTTAAGAACGCTAGACTTAAAGAACATTAATCCTAACAGCGTTTCAAACACCGGGCCTGACCAAGACACACCTCTGTTCTTAGGGCTTGTATCATCGCTGGCCCCCCCACAGTGGAGGCCCTCAAACACATCTGTGAATGCTTATCTCTTCCTCATACCAGAGAGTGCTTCTCTGGAATGCAAGAGGAGAAAACATCTAAAACTGTCTTTGACAAAGATGCTTCTAGGCAGGAAAGCTTTCTTAAGCAGAAAGCTCTAATCTCTTCTCCATAAATCTTCTGGAAGGGTATTCTATCCTTACAACTTCAGGCCATTCCCTCGGGTTGTTGCTGGTCACCACAGAGAAGAGATCAGTGTCTACCCCTCCTCTTACCATCATGAGGAAGTTGTAGACTGCAATGAGGTCTCCCCACAGTCTCCTCTTCTCCAGGCTGAACAGACCAAGTGCCCTCAGCTGCTCCTCATATGGCTTTCCCTGAAGGCCCTTCACCATCTTCATTGCCCTTGATGCCTCAGAGCTTTTTTCAGATTTTTTAACTTTTATAGATTTTTTAAGTAGTTGTGTAATAAATGTAGATTTTAATGTAGATATATTATATTCCTTACCCTTTATCAATCCCTCTAAAGTTCTGTTAGCGTGTTTAGTCTTCTTTTCAAGGTAGAATTGTAGAAAAACACCTTAAGGCCTGGACCAGAAGATATCACACAAACACAGCAACCTTCAAGCCCAGAACTTTGGAGGAACTCCAAGGACTGAACGTGCTTTGAAGAAGATGAAGATGAGGAAGAAGGGGTCCCAAATACCCCCAGACCCAATTCCCAAAGGGGCATGTCGGGTGGACAGATCTGGGATTGGATGGACCTTATTATAAAATCATAGAACCACTGTCTGGGTGGGCACATGTGGTATGTATTTCTCTAGGCCTACGGACTCATTAAAGGACCTGTTCTCTTTATCTTATCCGCTAAATTGACCTGGATATATGTGACATTAATATTAGTAAAATTCCATTCTCCTATGGGCACAGTTGTTTAATTGATCCAATCTTTGTTCCATCCCCATGGAACAAGGTCATAGAAAAGTGGACCTGAGTTCCAATAACCGGTTTCTGAGGGGCAGCTATTATTGCTTACTAATACTGCAAAACTATTGTCCTGTAGTATCTGCAGATCAAACCTTGGTCCCAAGGAGTGGTTAGTTTCAGTGTCCTTTTCACAAAATCCATTAGAGATGTTTCCTTTCTTTTCCCAGAACGCAGGCCAAGTGCCACTGTCCTTGTTCCAGTTGCTGGCGGCTATCTCATACAATGTTAGCTTTATTTCTCCTCTGGGTAAGGCAGTACATATCCAGCAGTCTGTAACCTTTGCAACTTTCACCAAAGTTTCTAAATTTTGTACATATGTGTTCTCAGTCCAGGTCCTTATCTCTGTCACTGTACATAGTAATAGAGTCAGGAGTTTCAGAATGTCTTTATTCTCTATCTGCTGGTCTACGCCTTAATTTTATTTTCAAATTTCCTGCTGGTTGCGCTGTCCAAACAGGTGTCGGGGCCCTCTTGACTCTGATATAATGTATCCAAGTAGATTACTCTTTAACTTTGATTGCAGTGTGAGTAGTCAGCAACACTCGGTACGGACCTCTCCATCTAGGTTCCAGGAGTTTTCCTGAAAAAGATCTCACATACACATAATCCCCAGGTACAATATTGTGAATTGGTCCATCGAGACCACGAACTTGTGTCCCAAAGACTAGCTTTTTGACATTTTTGAACTGCTTTTGCAAATGTACAACATAATTCATCAATGTTTCAGTTCCCACTTTACCTGACACTCCCTCCTGTACCATATAAGGCCTTCCCCTCTTTGCTCCTGGGTTTTGTTCTTACTCGTAAAAGTGCCAAGGGCAGTGACTTAGGCCACAGTAATCCCACTTCTTGTCCCAGTTTTATGATCTGTGTTTTGATAAGGTGGTTCATCTTTTCTACTTGCCCACTAGCTTGTGGTCTATAGGGAGTGTGCGGTTGCCAATCTATTCCCAGAAGTCGACTAACTCCTTGGACCATCGTGACCATAAAATGTGATCCCTGATCTGAGGACATGGTTGCTGGAACACCAAATCTGGGGATTATTTCTTGTAACAGTGCCTTTACCACTTCCCTGGATTCATTAGTTCGGCAAGGATACGCCTCGGGCCAACCTGAAAAAGTGTCAGTGAGAACGAGCAAATATCAATACCCTCCTTTTCTGGGCAATTCTGAGAAATTGATTTACCACTGTTGTCCCAGATTATTACCTTTCCCTATTTGCCCTAGTTGAATTCTGCTATGGGTCCCTGGGTTATTCTGCAGGCAAATTTCACACTGTTGGGTTACTTGTCTCACAGTGGTATAGAGATTTCGTGCTATTATATTTCAGCTTAGAGCTTCTGCTCCCCAATGTGTTTTCCTGTCTTCTGCCATGATAAGTGCCCATAATATAGAAGAGGGTATTATTAACTTACCCTGTGGTGTCTTAGCCCATTTGTTTTCTTCTATTTTTCCTCCTAAATCCTGGATTAATTTTCGATCTTCTTTAAAGTACCTAGGTTCTATATTAGACTGCTGAATTTGAATCTTACTGTCAGGGATCGATGATTGGATTTTGCTTTCTTCTGCTTCAGCTGCCCTTTTTGCCTCCCGATCAACCATGGTGTTTCCTCTTTCATGGTCAGCAACACCCTTTTGGTGAGCTTTGCAATGCATAATAGCAACTTTTTCTGGCAACTGGACTGCTTGTAATAGCTCGAGGATTTCATCTGCATATTTAATGGACTTTCCTTACCCAGATAATAGTCCTCTTTCTTTCCAAATTGCTCCATGAGCGTGAACAACTCCGAATGTGTATTTTGAGTCTGTCCATATATTTATCCTCTTTCCTTTTGCTAACTGCAGTGCCCATGTCAGTGCTATAATTTCTGCTTTCTGGGCTGAGGTATTGACAGGGAGGGCTCTTTCCTCTATTCCCTCATTTATAGTGGTTACTGCATATCCAGCCTTATGCACTCCTTTCCGGATGAAACTACTCCCATCTGTGAACCAGGAGTCCTCAGCATCCTTGAGGGGTTCCTCTTTCAGGTCCGGTCGGCTGGAGTACACCGCCTCTATTGTCTCTAGGCAGTCATGTATAATTGTATCTCCAGTGGTCCCCTGGAGAAAAGAGACTGGATTGACAATATTAGTGACCACTATTTCTATATCATCTTGTTCAATCATTATGACCTGGTATTTCAGAAAATGCTGAGGTGACAACCAATGACCTCCTTTTACTTCTAATACTGACAGTACTGTATGAGAGACCATGACTGTAATTTTCTGACCCAGTGTGAACTTCTGTGCTTCTTGTATGTTGGTTACCATAGCTGTTACTGCCCTTAGGCAGCTGGACCATCCCTGAGCTACTGGTCTTCAGTACGGTCCCACATCTTGGGCCAAAATTCCCAGGGTAATTCCTTGTTTTTCATGGGAAAATAACAAAAAGGGTTTGGTAACTTCCGGTAACCCAAGAGCTGGAGCCCTCATCAGTTCTTGTTTTAGCTCATGAAAGGCTTTGTCAGCTTCCTTACCCCAAGTGAGTATTTTGGACTCACCTTAAATGAGTTCATACAGGAGCTTTACCAGAAGTCCATAGTTGTAGATCCATAAGCGGCACCACCCAGTCATTCCGAGAAAGGTTTGGAGTTCTTTTACTGTCTGTGGCCGGGGAGTTTGGCAAATAGCTTCTTTCCTTGCTGTTCCTACGATTCGTTGTCCTGCAGTGATTTCGTAACCGAGGTAGGAGACCTGTTGCATAGCTACTTGTGCTTTCTGTGAAGACTCGATACCCAGTTAATCTGAGAAAGTTTAATATACTAACAGTCCATTCAATACGTATTATTTTGGATTCGGCTGCAATTAGGAGATCGTCTACATATTGCAGTAATACCCCTTTTCCCAGTGGTTGTTCCCATTGTTCTAGGTCTTTAGCAAGCTGGTTCCTAAAAAGAGTTGGACTGTTCTTAAAACCTTGTGGCAGAACTGTCCAGGTAAATTGGGCTTTCCTTCCCATGTGAGGATTTTCCCATTCAAAAGCAAATAGTGGTTGACTTTCAGGGCTCAAAGGCAGACAGAAGAAAGCATCCTTTAGATCCAGGATGGTAAACCATTCTAGCTCTGGTGTCAATTTAGTCAGCAGTGTATATGGGTTTGCTACAACAGAGTGCAGGTCCTCTGTTATTTTATTAATTGCTCTAAGATCTTGCACTATCCTATACTTCCCATCAGGTTTCTTTACCGGCAAAATGGGAGAGTTATATTTTGATTCACATTCTTTTAATAACCCATGTTTAATAAATTTCTCTATAATAGGTTGAATTCCCTCCCGGTCTTCTATCCTTAGGGGGTATTGTTTAATCCTCACTGGTCGTGCCCCTAATTTAACCTTTACTTCAATTGGTAGGGCCATTTTTGCTCTACCTGGAGTTTCTGAAGCCCATACCCCAGGGAATACCTGATTTACTACCTCCTCAGATATACTGCCTGAATTTTGGGTCTCTATTAGGGCAAATCTCAATCAATTGTTCCTCCTTTACCTTGAATTCTATTTTGCCCTGTTCAAATTTAATCTCAACTCCCAATTGTTCCAGTAAGTCTCTCCCTAGTAAAGAGACTGGCGAGTTTGGCATGTATAAAAATTTGTGGATCCCAAACTGTTTTCTCAATTTGTATTTTAAAGGTTTCAAAAAATGAACCTTTTCCGTTTGACCCGTGGCTGCTCTTACCAATACAAAACTTACATCAGTGGGTACCAAAGCTTGGTTTAATACAGAAAATGTATCTTCTGTATCTATTAAAAAGTCTACTTCTTGCTTTTGTTCTCCTAGTCTTAATGTAACCAGTGGATCTGCTAAGGTAGATTCCCCAGGTCCCCATCAATCCTGATCTATATGTGCTTGTACTGGAGAAGAGGCACGCCCTCTTTGATGCCTTTCGGGGCACTCCCTTTTCCAATGACCCTGTCTTTTGCAAATAGCATACTGATTTCTCCCTAAGGGTTGCCTGGGTTTACTCCCTTGGTTAGGATTTTCCCGAAGTGCTGCTACCAAGGCTCTTTTATCTTTTTTTCTATTATCATCCTCCCTATTACTAAACACTTTCCAGGCTTCACTCAACAACTTCTCCAGGTTCCTATTCTCAGGGGCTTCGAACTTCTGTAACTTTCTCCTAATGTCCGAAGATGACTGCCCAAAAAACAGTTTAACTAACTGTTAGTTCCCAATCTCTGACCCCGGGTCCAAAGGGGTGTGCTGCCTCATTGCATTCCTTAATCTATCTAAAAATCCTGACAGGGATTCTTGAGGTCCCTGCCATATTTCAAAAAGGTTTGACCAATTTACTGACTTGAGTATAGCATGTTCCATTCCCCTAATTACCCACTCCCTATATGCTTTTAATTTAGTCATGTGTTCTGTCTGGCCAGGGTCCCATCCCGGATTTTGGAGGGGAAAGTGGTCTTTCACCTCTTCTTCATTGCCTATTTGATCTATCGCTATTCACTGGGCTGTTTGAAGAATTAATTGTTTTTCTGTTTCCGTCATCTTATCTAACAACAACTGCGTATCTTCCCAATCTGGATTATGCTGCTTAATTATGAACTGAAAGCATTTGGTGACACCTAGTGGATCTTTGCAGTACCTCGACGCTGCTTTTTCCCAACTATCCAAATCAAAAGAATTAAAAGGGACCTTAATTAAAACTGGTCCCTCCGGACCCATAACTTCCCATATGGGAGCTTGGAGAACCCCTTGTTTTTTCTTTTTTAACTGCCCTCTTGTGAATCCGAAAAATCGGTCTGAGAAACTGCTCAGAGACTTTGATCTTTTGAGCAGCAAAGGTATTTATTTGCAGTGCTGGGAGCAAGCCAACTCGCGCTGGACAAACTTGCTCGAAGGCTTCCCAGAGAATCAACGCTTTTATACAATTTTCAGATGTGATTAAATGCATATTCAAGTGATTACAACATCTATCAATGCATATTAATAATAAGCGGAGTATAGGTGGAGCTCAGGCGGGGCTTGGGGCAGTGCTTCTCTTGGCTCCCCATTTCGGAGGGGAGTTCCCATCTTTTTCCATGGGGCAGGGGGCTTTAACTCCTCTTCCTCAGCTTGACCTTTCTTCCTTTCTATTGTTCTTGACCTACTCACTGAAACTTGGAAAAAGCCCTGGCTCCAGGCCTATTTCTCTTATTCAAATGTCTACCTGATCCTGTTATATTTCTAATTTATTGCCTCTAGGCCTATTTCATGTTCTTGTACTATAAGCTTAAGCTTTGGTCCAGTAAGTAAAACAGAAGAGCACAGATCGTCTTGGATGTTAGCAGCTTGTTAGCAGGCCCAAATTTCTTAGTTAACTCTTTTGGACCTGGCCTCCTGTTTCACTTGTACGGGAGGACACCGGACTGTCAGGAGAGGTTCCCAGGTCAATTAAGTCAGGTTCTTTTCCCTTGGCTCAAGGGGCCCCATCATATCCCAATGAATTCTCCTCCTCTGAATACTGTTCTTTCCATAATCTAGTGCACCTTTGTCCAATGCTACAAGAGGAGCAACAATGCTTCGAACCCTTACTCTCCCTCTTATGTTCCTTTTCCAAGCTTAACACTAAAGGATCCTGTGGGGCTGCTATCCCACAGGCTCACTGGTATTCTGGGTGGTTTCTAAGAGTGAAAAACATAACTGCATAAGCAACTTCATCCCATTTGCCCTCTCTCCTTAGAAACAGCATGAGCTGCAACAGAATATTATAATTTAATGTTCCATTTTGGGACCATTTCTCTCCTTCATCTAATTCATAGACAGACCACCATTGATTGCAATACTTTATAAGAGTTTTTTTGTCTACACTCCCTCCAAGGGGTCCCCCTATATTTTTCCAGTGTGCTAAAATGCACCCCAATGGACTCTTCTTTAAAATACCACTGCTCTGACTTCCCCCCATAGCTGTTTATAAATATATGTAACTATGGTGACGACAACAATATCTTACCCACAGCAGCAAATGAAATGGGGTAGTTGACCCACAATGAATACATCACAGTTCAAGACTTCTATCTAGCCTTATCTCTTGGTCTCTTTGGGAGGAGATAATATATCTTAGGCACTTGCCACACTTTACTCCAATATACATACAACACCTACGGCAATGAGTGCAGGGGCTAGTTTGTGCTCTTTCCCGAATTATGTAAATTCTAATATCTTGTCTACAGTCCCCCCCCCATTCATTAGATTGAATCAAATTATCAAACACTCCAAGCATCAGTAACATACCATCCTATATAGGGATCGTGAGCCCACACAGGTTCCCAATTACTAAAGTTCTCAATTACTAGTGGATCAAATCCCTTCTGTCTTAACTGTTTTATAAACTTATGCAATGTACCCTGTAATTCTTCAAGCACTTCTCGCCGTTGGATCTCTCACTGTAACTCTAATTGAGCTAGACTCCACTCAGTATCACCTGAGTGGGTGTTTTATAAAACTCCGGTTCTCGTCTCAGAATATCCCTCAATCTGTTCTACCACTTCATATGTTAAATGATCAATTACTTTGTCTGTCTCTGACCAGTTTCCTCACGGAGAACGTGGAACTGCAGATCGAGACTCCACAATCACTTTGCAGTCAGACTGCATCTCATTCACACTCCACACTTTCTGGGGCTAGACCTCAGTCACACAAACAATAGGTTAACATATACAAGGTACCGTGCACTTACAACATAAAACTCCAATGGCCATAACAATGAGTACTCCTATTCCACCAGCCAAAAATAGCCACCCGTCCACCATTTACCTTACGGAATCCCGATAAACCCAGGGGGAGAGCACCCTGCTCTTACGTCTTGTGTAGGACATCTCGCTACAACTTATAGGCTCCCCATTTCCCTATAACATACCTGGTCCACTGATGGTCCTTGTCTGCTGCCGTAGTGGACAGGTGAGAGAGGGAGTCCTTCCGAGAAAATTCCCAGGGAGCACCAAAGGGGTCCCTCCTTCAGCTAGCCCTACAGGCAAGCAGAGGGGGTCCCATCTGGATGTCACCAAATTGGCTTGTGGAAACAAACCCCAAAACTCACAAAGAGTATTGAAGCAGGTATGTTTTATTCCAGCGCCGGGTGCATGGAGAATAATTCTGCCTAACATGCACACCTATTGCCTTTGTTCAACTTCTTTTATGTGATACAATGTTACATATGCATTAGTTGTGTTACATATACATTAACTGTGTTAGCAAATTCCTGAAAATTGGAAGGGTAAATCATTAACATACACCACTCCTATAACTCCGCCTCAGAACGCCCCCTGGGGGTCTTCATTGAGGGTCTTTTGGATGAAGTAGGAAGTCTTCCTCAACTCTGAACTATTCACCTTTGCAAAGAATGCTGAACTGGCACCGTCCGCTTACCTCAAAACCTGTTTAATTTTGTCTCTTTCTCTTGGAACCCCTCTTTATCAACCTTCAAGGTCTTTCTCAAAGCTCCTTATCAAAACTCCAAGGGTTTTGCTTCTGCTAGAATCCTCATTATAAAGTTAACCTTATCCTGTCTGTAAGTTAGCATAAGCCAACAAGGTCCTATTCTAAGGTAACAGTATTCTATCTAAAAATTTGCTCTAGTAAGTAACTAAGGCTACAATCTTTTATCGCCACTTTATGTTTTGATCACCCCTTATCAATATGAGGATTCATACAAGATTTCATGTGAATCATCGAATCTTGTTATACTAAGAAAACTCACAGTATCTGTTTTTTAAAACATCAGTGGGTTGTCTTTTAAAGATGTATTTGCCTCATTGTTCTCACCTTGACACTCACAATACATCACTGACAGAGTGCACAGATACAAAAGAACCAGAAAGTTGTAAACCAGACCTCATCAGTGTGACTGCTATAGAAAACACGTTTGTTTCACCAATGCTTAGGTTGCATCTAGTCCTTGAAATCAAGAATATAGATGCCTGATTTTTATGACCTTTGTTGTCTCTTTCTGTGTTTCTACTGATTCCAAAAAATCCGGTATAAAGAACTGCTCAGAGACTTTTGGATCTTTGAGCAACAAAGGTATTTATTGTCGACGCTGGGAGCAAGCATGGTTCGCACCACAAAGAACTTACTCAAGGGGTTCACACAAAAATCAAGGGTTTTATACAATCTTCATATATGATTAAATGCGTATTCATATAATTACAACATATATCTTTACATATTAATAATAGGAGGAGTATAGGTGGAGCTTAGGGTGGTGCTTCTCTTTGGCACTCAGTTCTGAGGGTACATCCTGTTCTTCATCATGGGTCTGGGGTCTTTTACTCCTCTTCATCACCATGAACTCTTTACCTTTCCTTAGTTCTTAACCAGCTCAGTGAAACTTGGAGAAAGCCCTGGCTCCAAGTCTATTCAAGTGTCTACCTTAACTTACTGTATCCTAATTTATTGCCTCTAGACCTGTTGAAAATTACTTCTATAATTCTTCTAAGTTTTGGTCCAATAAGCAGAACAGAACACTATAGCAACACAGACCAACTAGAAGTTAGGGGCCTCTTGGTAGACCCAAAATCTCTCAGTTAACTGTTTAGGATCTAGCCTCTTGTTTCAGTCCCCCCTTTTCTTTTGGCTTGCGAATTCTTTTGCCAAGTTCCAAAGGGCTTTGATCGGTATGCATCACTGCCCACATTATCTGCATCCTTTTGACTATGGTACTCAGTCTGTACCACAGCCAAGCATTTAAGAGGGATAGCAGAATTATAGCGGCTACTAAAACCAATGTTGGATGTATCAGATAGTGAAACACTTGTGTTGCTGTAGGAGAGTATCCTGTAAAGATGTCCCACCAATGATGTTCTCCCACTTTTTCTACTTTAGTTAAGATTGTTTTTATATTTTCAGTGTCATGTTCCACCTGACAGAGCATTCGCTGAGTCATTCTGTTCACTTCCTGGACCAGTTTCTCTATATCAGGGTGTCTAAGCATAGCCTTAAAAAGATTAATATCCATTCCTATCTGCAATTTCGGCACATTGTGGTACATTGTATAATCAACTTCAATCAGTTGTCTAGCAGTCACTGGAACAATATAATCAAAGTCACAGCCTATGATTCGAGTAAAATTACACACACAAAAATTAGTACCATTCGCTACTTCATGACAATTATCTATGGTAAAGTTAACACAAAAAGTCCTAACACATGCACATCCATTTCCTACATAATAGACTTGCGATTGGGTCTTAGCATGGGGAAGCATTTCAAAGGTACATACACTATTTTCAGTATCTAAGCATAAATCTTCATTTTCTGCCACAGCGTTTTCACAGTATTCTGTGGGGGTTTGACCCCACAGAAAATCTGAGCTCCAAGCTCCAAGCCCCCTCCCAATTTACCTCAACACCGAAGAGAAGTTTTCAGATAGACACAACTCAGTATGGGGGAAGGGATTATATACAATTTATTACTATACACAATAAATACTCATACTATAGAAACTAAAAAGCAATTATATACACAATATTAACACAGCTTCTACCACCCCTTGGACACTCCCACATCAGTTCAGGAGAAGTCTTCAGGGTGATAGTGAAAAAGTCTCTCTCTCATTGGGGTATGAGGGAAAAGGGGTTCTCGTGCACCCCCAACAGCCCTCAGCTCCATGCCGAGGTCTCATCCTGAGCTGCAAGGGAAACAACTTGCATCATCAGGATCTTCATCACGAAAAATCCAGGGAGTCAGCTTGTGAGTCCTTCCTCCCTGGTTTCGTGAAGGTTTCCTCCCAGGGAGTAAGATGTTCCTTTCTCACTCTCCAGGTTGCAGGCTCTGGGTCTCTGCTCAGTCCTTTACCCCAAATAGTTTTCACCAAAAAGTCCTTACCCAGAAAAACCTGCTGGTTTGTCTCTCTTCCTTAGTTGCTGCAGCTTTCAGTTTCGGTAGCCCACATCCAAACCCACGTCAGCACCTCCGAGCCCTCTGACCCGTCTCCCATTTCTGCCTGGAGTTCTTCCAGCTTTGGCAACGAATCACAACTGCTTCTCTGGGCAGCCGGACCAATCAGGTCCATCTCTTGGCTCGGGTCCAATGCCTCGCCTGCCTTGAGTCCACACCACCGCCTCCCCGGGCAGTGGGGGAAGAAAAAGAACCCCCTTGCCTTGGCCACAGGGTACCGAGTCCAGTTATAAACTGTCCCAAGCCCCGCAGACTAGCTGTGGGGGGGGGAAGAGGGCCCAACCCCCCTGTAAGGGACCAGAGACCTTCCCCCTCTCACCTCATGGTTGTGAGTCTCTCCCTCACAACACACATACACTCCTAAACGCTGCCTCCAGCCCTGGTCGAGTCAGGGCCATGGGGGCACAGGGCCCCCCACCCCGGGTTCAGGGGACCCCTGTCCACCCCTCCAGCTTCTCTCTCACACACACACTCTCACTCACACACTGTCAACAACTTCCAGCTGTTGCAATATCTAATTTCACAGGAGCGAAAGAAAAACAGTTTCGACTGGTCCTCTCAGCGGAAACTCTCCTGGGACCAACCACCTCTAGCCTCCCGGCCCCCGGGGGGGGGCGGCTTAACCCATGACACAGATATATCCTAATTGTCCCTTAGGAATACATGCCTCAGTACTGATTGACTGCCATTTGCCCTTGGTGTGATCATAACTTGCCCAAACATTATGACCTATGGGTCTGACAATAACGTTCTGATGTATAGCTCCTAATGTCAAAACAGGAAAGATGGTCTTCTCCTTGACTGCACTGATAGTGAGTACGTAAGCTTCAATTTGCTCATGTTGTGGGTTGTAAGTGAAGTTCACTAATTGCCACCACGCCTGGTGATTTTTCTCAAATTGTGTAGTGGAACTGTTTTTGGCTATTATTTCTCTTATCACTTGGCACAGTATTCCTGAAGTTCCTTCTCGTAGTATTCCTGCAGCTACAGATTGTACCCACTGCTGAGTCTGGATGCATTGAACAACAAGTGCAAACTTTCTACTAATGCTACCAGTATAGTCGGTAAACTTGGTAGAATCCTCTGCAGTGTGGTTAGCTACTAATATCAACAATTTGACTGCCAATGATTGTGTTTCTGCCAAAGATGATCTTAAAGGGACTTTGAGTTTTCCCAAATCAGAAGTGACAGCACTTAGTTTATTCACTAACACTTCTTGGTCTATGGTGTTTAGTACACCTAATCCTGTGCCAAACCACCCAACTACATCTCTTCGAGCTCTGGTACAATGGGATCTAGCTGCCAGCCATGCATTCCAGCCTTTAAGGCTCTGCTGAATATAGGGTTGACAAACTTTTTGTGAGATATGTTTGCTTGGATGTTTATTTGGACTCTTTTCAGTGAATATGTGGGATCTAACAGTAGTTTCTGCTCATTTGATTACCTAATTATGTAAGGTCCAGCAAAGGTTAAGTTGTGGACACTCTCGCAACTTAAAGAAGGGGTTGTAGGGCTTGTGGTGGTTCTAACCAATGGTGTAGTAGGAGACTTGGTGGTCGGAATACTTGATGTAGTATTTATTATAAATGTCCTTGTTATATTCCCTTCCTTGAACATCCATTTACAAACTACAGAGACTGATTTATCTAAAGTAAAAGTGTGCCAACATTGATCTGACTCACATATACATTTACTAACTATGTTTCCCCAAAGCACTTACCATCAGACATATGTATCTACAGATTCCCATACAGTAATGTTGATTTTGGGTGGCCAATTAGTTGGCGAGGATGATTTGTATGCTTTACATCCAACTCGAGTTTGTATTCCAATTTTTCCTACCAAAACGCACCCTGGTCACCTGGAATTTGCCAGTCAGTTAGGATCATTGTTCTTTGCTTGACTATAACAGATGTATTGTATTTGTTTATTGAAACTGGCTGATACAGAAGCTCAGGGGTCAGGGTACCAGGCAAAACATATTTCAGACTGGAGACTCCATTATAAACCTGAGACCATAATGAATTTTGGACAGAAGTTTGATCTAACACCAATATACTTATCAGTCCAAAGATCAGCATTGGGAAGGCTTGAGAGTAGATGGTTCCTCTTCTGAGGTCCATGCTTTCTCAGGAGCCCTCTTGACTTGAGAGTAGTGGATCCATGTGGGTTTCTCTTTCACCCGGATTGCTGTGAAGGTGGTCATCAACACTTGGTAGGGTCCATCCCACTTCTCTCGTAGTGGTTCTCCTGAAAGATTTTTAGCATATACTCAATCACCAGGATTGAGTAACTTACAATCAGGCTGCTTGGGTTGGTGTTCTAACACCACAGTAGCATTTTTCTGCAGCTGTTTCCCTATAGCCATAACATAATCATACACATACTGATTACCTATTTGATCTAAAACTTCACTATTCACAGTTTGCATCATGTAGGGCCTGCCAAACAGAATTTCAAATGAACTCAGGTTTTTTTTGATCTCGGTTTGACCCTTAATCTAATTAAAGCAATAGGTAAAGCTTGGTTCCAATGAAAATTCATCTCTTGACATATTTTAACAATTTGCTGTTTAATGAGATGATTCATCTTTTCTACTTGCCCACTTACTTGGCATCTGTAGGGAGTATGCAATTGCCAATCAATTTTCAGTGCTTTATGTATTTCTTTTGCAACTTCTGCACAAAAGTGTGTACCTCTATCTGAAGAGATACCCTTAGGTACCCCAAACTGTGGTATAATCTTGTTTAACAAGACTTTAACCACTTCTCTTGCCTTATTTGTTCTACATGGGAATGCCTCAGGCCAACCAGAAAATGTGACAGTCAAAACCAATAAATAATGGTATCCCCCTTTTCTTGGGAGCTCAGAGAAATCAATTTGCCAAATCTCACCTGGGAAATGCCCTCTCTTTATTGCCCCTGGGTTGATTTTAGTTTTAGCATTTGGATTATTTTTCAGGCAAAGTTCACATTGAGATGTGACTCACCTTATTGTGGTAAAAAAATTTGGCCCTGCTACCCTAGTTCTTAAGTGTTGATAGAGTGGATCCAAACCCCAATGAATTTTATCATGTTCTGCTTTCACAAATTGCCATACTAATTTTTCTGGTAATACTAATTGACCTGTTTTCAGTTGACCCCATCCGTTGTCTAACAGCTTACCTCCATTTTTATGTATCCATTGATAATCTGTTTCCTGATACTCTACCTGTTGATCTGTGTCTAATCCCTCTGGCACTAAAGCTGCCACTGGTTGTTCGTTACCTCTTGCAGCTGCTAATGTGGCTTCTGCATCAACTTTTCTGTTTCCTATTTCTGGAACAGTGTTGCCCTTCAGGTGTCCCCTGCAATGCATTATAGCCACCTGTGAAGGGAGTTGGACGGCTTCTAACAATCGCAGGATCTCTTCTGCATGTTTAACAACTTTTCCTTGGGCAGTCAATAGCCCTCGTTCTTTCCAGATTGCTCCATGGGCTTGTACAATAGTGAAGGCATATTTAGAATCAGTCCAGATGTTGATCCGCTTTCCCTTTGCCAGTTCAAGGGCTCGAGTGAGAGCTGTTATTTCTGCTTTCTACAAAACTGCTGTCATCCGAGAACCAGTCGTCTGCATCTTGGAGTGGTTCTTCTTTGAACTCTGGGCACCTGGAGTACGTTGCTTCAATGGTCTCCAAGCAGTAGTGTACAACAGGTTCTGCTGAGATTCCTACTTCTAGGAATGAAGCTGGGTTGACATGTGTGGTAGTTTAGTCTAGGCCTTCCTTGGTGACTAGTTTGTAACCAAGGAAGGGCCCATATTGCTCGGTATTCCCTACGATTTTTACGTAAGCCAGGGATATAAGAAAAAAGGAGAAGAGGCCTTTGCTCTCTTTCCTTCCGGTGGCTTTGGAGGTGCGGGTTTCCCTGCTGTTGGGTCTACCACATTGGGGAGTGAGGCCTGGTAAGGCCTTGTTGACCTTGGGAGGCGAAGGTTGCTGGCGGTCGTTCCAGTGCGATTTCTGTTGTCCCAAGGAGAGTAGTAAGATATTCCTTTGCTAATTCTTTAGTTGCTAGTCTTGGGTTATTGATTGTGTATATTTTTTTTTGTTTTTGTTCCTCTCCCCTTCCCCCTTCCTTTTCCCTTCTCCTTTAGGAATTGTATATAGTATTTCATCTGTAATATACGTAAATACATTTATTTTCATATAAGTTTGGCTAGTTTGGATCTTTCATGGTTTTTTTTCCTTAGTACTGTGCTGGAGGTTTTTCGGTGTTGGGTCTGGGACTTGGCGGGGAGCCAAGTAAAACTTAGACACAATGTTAGTTACCTGAATGGTTACATCATCTGATTCAGCCAGGATCGCCTGGTATTGGTGACAACCAATGGTTCCCTTTCTGTTCCAACACTGCTAATACTGTATGAGACACCAACACAGTCATTTTCTGTCCCATTGTAAGTTTCCTGGTTTCTTCTATATTTACAACTACTGCTGCAACTGCCCTCAGGCAGGTGGGCCATCCTTTGCTTACCTCATCTAATTGTTTGGAGAAGTAGGCCACTGCTCTTTTGTATGGCCCTAGTTGCTGAGCCAGGACCCCTAAAACCATTCCTTGATGCTCATGTGAGAACAACCAAAAGGGCTTCGTCATATCAGGCAAACCCAATGCCGGAGCCCTCATGAGCTCTCACTTCAGTCGGTTGAAGGCTTCGTTCTCCTCGGGGGTCCAGATTATGTAATCCTTGTTTACTTTCAGCAGGTCATATAAAGGCTTTGCAATTATTCCATATTGATATATCCATAAATGACACCAACCTGTCATTCCTAGAAAGACTCGGAGGTCTCTCACCGTTTCTGATCTGGGTGTCTGGCAGATGACTTCTTTCCTCGCCGTCCCCAGGGATCGCTGTCCTCCTGACACTTCATATCCCAGATACATGACTTTCTCCTGGACCAGTTGAGCTTTCTGTTGAGACACTCGATAACCACTTAAACCTAAGAAATTTAAGAGAGATATTGTCCACTGAATGCAGTCCTCTTTTGTTTCAGTTGCTATTAGGAGATCATCCACATATTGCAGAAGAACGCCATCTCCCAGTGGCTGTTGCCATAGTTCTAGCTCTTTGGCTAGCTCATTACTGAAAAACGTGGGACTATTCTTAAAATCTTGAGGCAAGACTGTCCAGGTAATTTGCATTTTTCTCCCTCTGTTAATAGACTCCCATTCGAAAGTAAAAATCTTTTGGTTTTCCTGTGCTAGGGGTAGACAGAAAAAGACATCTTTTAAATCTAACACTGTAAACCAAATCAAATTATCTCCTAATTTAGTTAAAAGTGTAAAAGGATTTGCTACTACAGGGTGTATAGTCTTAGCTATTTCATTTACTGCCCTTAAATCTTGAACTAGCCTATAAGTCCCATTTGGTTTCTTGACTGGAAGAATTGAAGTGTTAAAGTCTGATTCACGCTCTATCAAAAGTCCTAATTTCAAAAAGTTTTCAATTATTGGTTCAATTCCTTTTCTATCTTCTAGCCTCAGTGGATATTGTTTCTTAGCCACTGGCTTATCTCCTGGTTGTAGTTCTATTTGAATAGGAGTTGCCCATTTTGACTTGCCTGGTATGTCAGTGGCCCACACCAGGGGGTATACCTGATTTGTAATTTGGTCAATGTCCTGATTGTTTGGTTTAGGTTCTATACAGTTCACAGCCAAACTCAGAGCTGCTAATAATTGTTCCTAGTTTATTTTGAATTCAATCTTACCTTGTTTAAATTCTATTACAACTCCCAGGTTTTCTAGTAAGTATCTGC
Source organism: Corapipo altera (assembly GCF_003945725.1). NCBI lineage: Eukaryota > Metazoa > Chordata > Aves > Passeriformes > Pipridae > Corapipo > Corapipo altera. The sequence continues at coordinate 88,855 of NW_020885027.1, forward strand.
CCAATAGAAGTTTGGGTGAATTTGGTAAGTACAAGAACTGATGCACTCCCATTTGTTTCCCAATTTTGAATTTTAGGGGTTTAAAAAAGAAAACCTTTTCTGATTGGCCAGTGGCACTAACAACTTGCACATAGTTATCACTTTTAGACATCAATTCCTGATTTAAAACAGAAAACATAGCTCCAATGTGGATTAAAAAGTCCAATTTTTCTTTTTCTTCCCCTAGCTCGATTGTAACCAGCAGGTCTGCCAGGGATAAACCAACTGGTCCCCTTCATTCACTATTTTGGTGGGCTATGACAACCCCTCCTGAGTTTTTATTTGCCAACTTAGGACACTCTCTCTTCCAGTGCCCCTCTTGCATACAATAAGCACATTGATTTTGACCCACCTTTGCTTGTTGGAGGGGTAAACCTCCCCTCCCCCGCATTGTCTGTCCTCGGCCACAACCCCTAATATACTGTCCTGGTGTCGTTGGATTCTGAGTTAAAGTTGCAACCACCACCCTTGTAAGTTTTCTATCTTCTTTTTTCTCTCTGCTGTTGTACACTTTCCAAACTTCATTCATTAACACCTCTAAATCTTTATTAGTAGGGTGATCTGTTTTCTGTAACCTTTTTCGAATATCAGGATTACTTTGTCCCATCAACAACCCCACCAACTGTTGTTTACCTTCATCTGATGATGGACCCAAGGTAGTGTATTTTCTCATGGCAGTTCTAAGTCTGTCTAAGAATGCAGTGGGGGTCTCGTCCCATCCTTGCCTTGCATCATACAAGGCAGTCCAATTCACTGCTTTAGGAATAATGTTTTGTAATCCCACCTTAACCGAATCCCTATACTGGTCCAGCAGCTTATAATGGTCAGGGTTATTTGGGTCCCACTCAGGTTTTTGCAGTGGAAAAATTTCATCTATGTTCCCTGTTAAGACTCTTGTTGCAATCTGTCCTTCTATATTTTGTCTGGTTGTTTTTATTACCAGTTCTTTTTCCATTTCTGTCAACTCCGATAACATCAAGTCTGTATCTGACCAATCAATGTCCTGATTTTTCACAATTAATTCAAATCTCTTAGCTACCTTCTCAGGATTTTCCCTAAAACACTTAACTTCCTCTCTCCAGTTATTCAAGTCACTCGCTGAAAAGGGTGCTTTCACTCGTCTGATTACCTGTAGGTGTTATTACCTGCTGCAGGGGAGTCACAGTGTGACTTGTCTCGGTTTTAGCACTTGTTCTACCCCCAGTCTTGCTCTTGGCTTTCTGTCTCGCAGTCCGACCATGATAGGTGCTACTTACTCCTTCTTCTGGGTCCTCTGTGCTCTCTGCTACACTCTCAGAGTCTTCTGCATCTAATCTTGACTCCTGTGGGCTACTTGGTCCTTGCCTAGCAGGTTGCAGTTCCTGAGGGTCTAGTATACTTTCCTCATCACTATCTCTCTTTCCCAGCTTACGGCACCTTTGACCTATACTACAGGCATCACAGCAATGCTTTCTCAGCTTACTATTTTTCTGATTCTTTTCCAATGCCAACACAAGGGGATCCTGAGGGGCTACATTAATTCCACAACCTTTCTGCCACTCTGGTTTATTTCTCAAAGTGAAAAACATATCAGCATACATTACTTCATCCCATTTCTGTTCCCTGTGGAGGAACAACATCAGTTGTAAAATTGTATTATAATTAATACTACCTTGAGGAGACCACTTCTCACCATCATCTAATATATAGAGGACCCACCAGTTTTGGCAATATTTTAAAAAGGTACTTTTACTCAGTTTTTCCCCAGGAGTTCCTCCCAGATCTTTCCAATGTTTTAATATACACCCTACGGGAGTCTTGGCATTTATTCCTTTACTGATTTTGACCCCCATTTTGAAGATAAACATTTAAATCTATAATATCCTAACAATCACAACTATTATACTGCCAAATAATATCCACTCTTCCAATCCAAGCACTACTTTTCAGTATGAACCTCCTAAATTCACTAATTTTACAACCAACCTGCACTAATACAAAAATCCACAAGATGTCACCCTTAGACCACAAATATACCTGGCTCTCACGATAAGCCTGTATATCCACACAAATCCACAAAATCTAAAAATACACATTCTATGATGAATCTAAACGTCTCAAAAGAAACACATCTATGAGTTCGCCTACAGTAATATCTGGCACACCGAATTTCCTCCAAAGTCTGATTTGCTCCACATCTAATACAATACAAATTCAAAGTCCAAACTAACCTTATCTCTTGGGTAGACTGGGGTCCTAGAATTTGTTTCAAACAATTATTACATAAAGCACGCACATGCAATGAACAATTACAAAATGGACAGATTCTAATTCTAGATTTCAGACTATGTGGTGTATTCACAGTCAATCTCTCAGACCCCCTACCCATAAAATCTAAACAAGATGTTTCTATGACTGGTTCAGAATGAACAGACATTTCAGAACCTCGATTTTGCTTCCAACACAAAACAAGAAAACACAAAATTATCAAAGCAACATAAAACAAACAAAATACTATGACAACTGCCACTTTCCAAGAATACATAATAGATGGATCCGAACATAAACAAAAGAACAACCAAAAGGAAACTTAGATACCTTGTTTCCCTCAAAATAAAGAATATTTGGCCAAATACAAACAAAACTGGAACATACCAGCCCAAAGGGGATATTCCCCAGGAAGAGCGTCCTCTCCCGTACCCTGAAAGACGGTGTCCCATCCTCATCTTATGGGAACCCAAAACCAAAATAGACAAAACCAAACATAAATACCTTTTATCAATAGGCAGTGTTCTTGTCCAGCCCCCCCAGGAAGCCACCAAAGCAGGGAGCCCCTTCAGGTGAAAAAACTCACCAAGGGCACCCTAGGGGGTCCTAACCTCTGAGGATTCTGCAGCCAGGTGGAGAAGAGGTCCTGACGTGGTCGCCAAAATGATTTCAAAAAATCCGGTATAAAGAACTGCTCAGAGACTTTTGGATCTTTGAGCAGCAAAGGTATTTATTGTCGACGCTGAGAGCAAGCGTAGTTCGCACCACAAAGAACTTGCTCAAGAGATTCCCCCCAAAATCAAGGGTTTTTTACAATCTTCATATATGATTAAATGCATATTCATATAATTACAACATATATCTTTACATATTAATAATATCTTTGTCCGTTGGAAATCTTGACAAGAAATGTTAAACAGCATTTTAGGAATCTAATACAAAGGTGCTTAGCCAGCTAGAAGTGATAAAGAACTATACTAAAATTTTATATAAAATAGAATTTAAGGCATCAGGGATTAAGTTGACATGTTTGTATCTAATGCTTCATGTTAGGCATGTGAGTTTTAAGATATTGTGAATTGTAGCACCAATAAATGAGATTGGTAAGTAATAATAGGATCTACAGAAAACTCATGCTTTCCTTGTTGTAGTCAGTCATGTATGCTATATAATTCAATCTGTAACTCCACAAACTCAATTTCCAACAATTTTTTATAATTCTTTCACATGAAATGGATTTAAAATCTTTTATGTCATCACCACAAATACTGATACAGGCTATGTAGCTTTTGTTCTATGTAAAAGTAAGTTTAAATACTGTTTTAAAAGAGAAACCATTAATCCATGTCTTGGTATTAACAAGCTACATAAGTTCAAAAAAAGGAAAAAATGGCATGCAACTGTCAAATATAACAACATTAAACAGACATATATACAAAAGTTTTTTCAGGATAGGGAGACTGAGAGAAAATTAATATGTAATAACAGTACTGGACCACTCACAAATTGCAGCTGTGTTTGCTGCTATCTTTAATGGAATGTCAGAGCAGCATTTCTCAAGTTGTTGTCCAATGGCACTCCAATATGCACAAGAAAGTGGTCTACAAAATAACTTAGAGATTAAATAATACAGAAACCTAAGGGAAATAAAAGTAGGGTAAAGAAGAAACTTTTAATATTTTTTTCTTTAATTTTTTTCATAACTAGTATTTAATTCTATATGAAACTGTGGCAATATCAAATTAATATTTATTAAGGTTTTTTTCCTAAAAGCATTAGGTTGTTCTTTGATTTAAACTTTGCTAGAGCACTGATCTTCAGAGGGAGATTTAGGTTTGTTCCCTCTTGGTGGGTTCAAACCCATGTGTCCCAGAAAGAAAGAGCTGCTGACATAAGCTACTCTGGAACCATCCTGATCTGGACCGGAGCAGCAGATCTTGGAGCACAGGGGGATTTCCTGAGACGGGGAAAAACCAGGGCAGCAGAGAGACCCACCAGGAGTTGGCAGCTCTTGGGAATGATGCTGATGGAGGCCTGGGCATTGCCAGAGCAACTGTGGCCACCCCTGCACCTATAAAAAAAGCAACCTAGGGAGCACTAGTGACCAGAGTATGGCATGTCAGTAAACAGGGCATGGTGCGTCAGCTAGGGTATGGCATGCAGTTTGCACAGCAATTGGGGCAGAAGGGAGTTGTCACCCTACCAGCTCAAGAGGTGAGTTCAATCAGTGGTCATCACCCTCTCAGAAGGAGTTTAGCTATGGTATCTACCTGGCAGAAAGTTATGTCCTTTGCCCTTGCCAGACGATGTGGCAACCTAGACAGAGCTGACATGAAAACATGCAACCATCCAAGTCTGAGGTTGCAGGGCATGCCAGAGCCTTTCACTAGTAACGAATGGCAATAGTGAGAAGTGTGTGGTGTAGTAGTGAGTAGTGTGAGGTGACCAAGTGGATGGCATACTCAACCTGGTGGCAGAGCTACAAGAGGAAGCAGAAAGGTTAAGGAGCATCAGGGAGTATGGAAAAGAGATAACACTGAGATTAGCTCAGTTGGTTAGAGCACAGTGCTAATAACACCAAGGTTGTAGGTTTGATCCCTGTATGGGCCATTCACTTAAGAGTTGGACTCGATGATCCTTGTGGGTCCCTTCCAACTCAAAATATTCAGTGATTCAGATAGATTGGTGGAACCATGTTCTGACCTCCCTGAGACAGAAACAGAAACAGCCACCAGAAAAAAAAAAAAAGATCAAAGGGGTCCTGTATCATCCCCCTGCCAGGCAGAAGGCTGTAACTTAAAGGAAAGGAGTGAATGGAGGCAAGTTCATGCTTGGGGTGGCAGGCAAACCCCCTCCTTGCCTACCTTGCCTTCCCAGGTGCATCTGTACAACAAGTATGAGGCTCTGGACGTGGAAGGTAAGTCAATGGATATTGTGGATGATGGTCCATCTACACCAGAGAGGTTGCCAAGGTCAGAAAGGTCTATTTCCCATATCACAACCACCTCAATAAGGAAGTAAAGACAGGTTATAATTGCACATGACTCACTTCTGAGGGGAACAAAGGGTCCCATATGCCAGACAGACCCTCTTCTTAAGGAAGTCTGCTGCCTCCCTGGGGCAGGTTAAAGATATCACTAGGAAACTTCCTAGCACGATACTGCCCTTGGACTATTACCTGTTTTTGCTCTTCCATGTGAGTGGTGATGAAGCCACAATGCATAGTCCAAGGGCAATTAAAAGAGACTTCAGGACTTTGGGACATTTAAGAAGGGTGATGCCTTTGGATTTTTAGGATTTTTAGCTTTTTGTAGATTTTAAGGTGGCTGTGTAGTCTCACACTTTAGAACAGTAGTTTACACTTACCCAACCCTATTACCTTATTTCATATTGAATTTTCTAAATTCCTTAGGCGTGTTTAGACTTCTTTTCAAGGCAGGACTTTAGTAAACATATTCTGTTTGGGAACATTTGCACCCCAGGCTTCTACAACAAGATACCACCATAGTCAAAGCAACCTTTGAAGATGAGAAAGGACAGGGGTCTTGAGGTCCCCTGACTGTGGAATATTTGCAGGAAAATGGACACATTCTGAACAATCCATATTTCTGAGAAGCACTAGACCTTACTTAACTTTGGAGGTTGCAAACTGTGTGAAAACTCTGTTTGTTTATAGTTGTTAACTGTGTGAAACTATACATGTTTATAGTTGTTAGCTGTATGTTTATAGTTGTAAGGTATGAGAAAATCCTGTGTTTATAGTTGAAAGTTTTGGGAAACTGGAGATAAAGGGACACCTGCAAAATCTTGGGAAAATCCCTGAAGGTGGATCGATAGGAGGGACTTTGGGTGGCATGAATGATGTCAGACCGTGTGGGCAGAGCACCAGAACCAATGAACTGAAGGCATGAGACTCGTGCACAGACTGAGCTATCCAATCACCTTCTTCTAAGCACATACCAGGAAAAAACTAAACTGTATAAAAGTTAACTCATTTAAATAATAAATTGAACATCGTTTTGATCATATTGATCATCTGCGTGTGTGTTCTGGAACTCCTGCCATCCATACCTGACTCAGTTCCAAAGAGGTGTGCCAGGGGAGGATCTGGGGGGTGGATAGATCTGGGATTGGATGGACAATACTATAAAATTGTAGAACCACTGCCTGGGGGGCGTGCGCCTTTTCTGTACTCCTGTGGGCCAGGAGGCCTTCATTAAAGACCTGTTCCTTATCTTATCTCTACTAAATTGACCTGGAGTATTTTTTGTCTCCTGATCTTAAGGTAACAAGGGAATCAAGGTAATTTTTTCCTCTATCCTTCCAGTTGCGGGCAGCTACATTGGAAGAAATAGACAGACACAGTCTATTAATACATGGCTACATGGATGGTTTTGTGGGTCCTCCCCAGAGGAGATGATCAGAGAGATGAAATACCCCTCCTATGAAGAAAGGTCGAGAGAGTTGGGGTTGTTCACCCTGGAGAAAAGAAGGCTCCAGAGAGATCTTATTGCAGCCTTTAAATACTTAGTGGGGGTTTATGAGAAAGACAGACTTTTTTTACCAAGGTCTATAGTGACAGAGCAACTGAAAGAGGGTAGATTTAGGTTGGATGTAAGGAAGAAATTTTTTATAGTGAGGGTAGTGAGACACTGGAACAGGTTGCACAGAGAGGGTGTATATGTCCCATTCCTGGAAGTGTTCAAGGTCAGATTGGACAGTGCTGCGGCAGGAGTTCAGAAACAACACACAGATGATCAATATGATCAAACGATGTTCAATTTATTATTTAAATGGCTTAGCTTTTATACAGTCAGCTTCTTCTGGGTATGTGATTACAACAAAGACATTGGATAGCTCAGTCCGTGCATGCGCTTCATGCCTTTAGTTCATTGGTCCCGATGCCCTGTCCATGCGTCCTGACGTCATTCGCGCCGTCCAAAGTTCCTCCTGCCGATCCGCCTTAGGGACTTTCCAGGGGACTTTCCAGCTTTCTTTTTATTGGTCATGTACACACAGTTTTCCCATAACTTACAACTATAAACGCACAGTTTCACACAACTTGCAACTATAAACTATTCTTTTAATAACCTCCAAAGTTATGTCAAGTGAGGCCTACCGCTCCTCAGAGTTGGTCGTATGGATTGTTCACAAAGTGTCCATTGTCCTGTAAATACTCCACAGGACAGGACTTAAGGCAACCTGATCTAGTGAAACATGTCCCTGCCCATGGCCCAGGATTTGGACTAGATGGTTTTTAATGGTGTAGCAAGACACTCTACCTAAACGGGGCTACAGTAGCTTGAACTTTGTCTTATTTACAAGTTATGAGTGATGGTTTGAGCAAGGAGAGTCTGCTGGTTTTGGTGTTGAAGAATGATGAGACCAGTTTGACCAAACTATCTCAAATTGCACCTATCACAAGGAAGTGCAAGACAGGTGCTTCCTGACTGAGGCTAACATCAGCAGGGATACGCAGGCCATGAGAGGGAAGTGAGTCAGAAGTGTTGAGTAGAAGAAACCAAAGAGCTGATAACACCTCTTGCAGCAATAAAGTATCTATTGCAGAGCAGACATGACTATACGTACTCTAAAAATGTATATGACTGACAGTCAATGACCTTATACTATAAAAGACCAGTCCCACTTTTTCATGGTGGGGATTTCTAGTATACCTCCTTAAGGTGTGTGAAGATCCTTCCCTTGGGTGGGGACACCCCTCAAGGATACCCCTTGAGGTTGAATGAAAGAGATTACCCACAGACATTGCTATGGGTGAGTAACATCAATCGCTATTTGAGAAGCTAGCTCTGATATTGATTTTAATAAGTGCAAGCCTTGAGGAGTTGGGATATCAGCCCAGGATCTGTCATTGTCATTCAGCGATGGTCCTCCAAGTATAGCAAACTTGAGATTTTGCTGGGTCTGAGAGGTGTCCCGCTCAGAGGGAGGTTGCTGGCCACAGCCCACTGCGGGTCAGGAGAGCTCAGAGTCTCGCTTTGGACTGCTGTTTATAGGGTCACAAGAGAGTGGACTTTAGTCATAGTAATTTTCCATCCTAGCCTCAATTTGGGTCAGTAACTTTCTTTGAAAGTTTGATAACAAAAATATTCAAGAAAAATAAGTTTCCAAGGCTGTTTGTCAAAAACCAGGAGCTCATTAGCCAGCACTAGTTCCTGGGAGCAGACAGAGTTTCTGATAAGTTCAAGAGGAGCTTAGCCCAGGTGCTGTTCATCAAAGCCGAGGCCTAATGAGCATTTCTTAGATCATAGTGTGGCCTGGGCGGGAGGGGAAGATGTACCACCACAGTCAGACAGTTCCCTCAGGACCCCTGGGATGCATCTCATCAGACCTCATAGACTTGTGCTATTCAACTTCATCAACTGGCCCCGAACCTGCTCTTCACGTCCAGTGGGAGGGATTTCACTTGTCCCACACCCACCCAGAGAACCAGGAACTTGAGAGAAGTGGGAAGTCTGACAGCCAGTAAAAACTGAGGCAAAGATCTCATTGAGTACCTCAGCCTTCTCCATATCTGTTGCCACCAGTTCACCCTTCTTGTTTATCAGGGGGTACACTTCCCTTGGCCTTTCTTTTCTGATCTATGTACTTATAGAATCCCTGCTTGATATTCTTCACATCCCTTGTCAAGTCCTGTTTCAACTTTGCCTTGGCTTTCCTTACCACATCCCTACACATTTGAGCCATATCCCTGTACTGTCCCTAGGTCACATGTCCCTGCTTCCACTGGATGTGCATTTCTTTCTTACTCCTCAGTTTGAGGAGCAGATCCTTGCTCAGCCATGCTGTTTTCCAGCCTGCCTTACTCAATTTTTTACACACCAGGATAGAGAGTTCTTGCACTCTAAGAAAAGTGGTCTTAAAGAGTTGCCAGCTTTGGTCAATCCCTCTGTCCTTAAGGAATGTTACCCAGGGGATCTTGTTCACCAACTCCTTAAACAGTTGGAAGTTCTCTCTTCCAAAGTTCAGGGTCCTGTCTTTGCTCCTTGCCAAGCTCATGCTCCTTGTGATCACAAACGCAAACAGAGTGTGGCTGCTACAACCCAGGCCGCCACCAATCTTAACTCCTTTAATGAGTTCATCTGCATTGGTGAGCGCCATATCCAGTAATGCCTCACCTCTGGTTGGTTTGTCTAATACCTGGACCAGGAAGTTGTCCTCAACACACTCCGGGAATCTCCTGGATTGCTTACAGACAGTTGGATTGCTTTCCCAGCAGATGTCTGGGTGGTTGAAATCCCTTATCAGTGTGAGAGCTTGTGAGCATGATGCTTCCTGTATCTGAAGCAAGAAGGCCTCATCAACAGGATCCCCCTTATCAGTTGGCCTCTAATAGACTCCTACCACCAGGTGTCCTTTATTGGTCCTGTCCTTGATTTTTACCCACGGGCTCTCAACCTGTTTGTTTTTCTCAGAGGCAGCTCTTCACAATCTGTCCCTTCCTTAACATAGAGTGCACCACCCCCTCCCCTCCTTCCTGACCTCTCTCTTATGAAAAGACAGAATATCACCCAGAAAAGTCTCTGTCCACTGCAGTGTTGCTGAAACCGGTAACTGAGGTTTCTTTCGGTGCAGTTACAGTCGCGACCAGAAGGTGGTGCTGGTGGGTTTTTTCGGCAGCAGTGGACACTGGCTGCAGCTACGGTAACGGAGGCCATCACATGATAGTGGTGACAAAATGGCAGGTGCGGGTGGGAGGTTCCCCTGCAGGGTTTGCCTTTGTTCAAGTCTGGACTGATCCAAACTGTTTTCCCTAGCATACCTCTCAGGTGTACCACAGGGACTTTATCTCACTCTACGGTGTGAAGGGACTCTGACTGGGCAGGGTTGGCACAGTTGACAGAGCCTCTACTGTTGACTAGCCACGTAGCCTTTGTTAGATGCTGATCCCAGTGCTTGAAAGTCCCCCCATCCAATGCCTTCAGCAGTCCATTACACCCTTCAACCTTCCCAGTGGCTGGTGCATGATAGGGGATATGATACACCCACTCAATGCCATGCTCTTTTGCCCAGGTGGTAACTAAGCTATTCTTGAAATGAGTCCCATTATCTGACTAAATTCGTTCTGGGTTGTCATTTCACCACAGAACTTGTTTTTCAAGGCCCAGGATGGTATTTCGGGCAGTGGCATGAAGCACCGGGTGCATCTCCAGCCATCTGGTGGTTGCTTCCACCATGGTAAGCACATAGCACTTACTTTGGAGGGTCTGCAGCAGCGTGATATAGTCAATATGTCAAGCCTCTCCATATCTATACTTGGTCCATCTCCCACCATACCACATGGGCTTCACTCTCTTAGCCTGTTTAATTGCAGTGCATGTCTCACAGTCATGGATAATCTGGGAGATAGTGTCCATGGTTTAATCCACTGCTCGGTCTTGTGCCCACTTGTAGGTGGCATCTCTTCCCTGATGACCTGAGGCACCATGGGCCCATCAAGCTACAAACACCTCTCCTTGTGCTGCCAGTCTAGATCTACTTGTGACACTTTGACTTGTGCACCTCGGTCTGCCTGTTCATTGTTGCGATGCTCCTCGTTAGCTCAGGTTTTGGGTACATGTGCATCTACATGGTGAACTCTCACGATCAGCTTCTCTACTCAGTCAATGATGTCTTGCCACAGTTTGGCAGCCCAGATGGGTTTTCGTCTGCATTTCCAATTGGCCTTCTTCCATCGGTCTAACCATCCCCACAGAGTGTTGACTACCATCCATGAATCAGTGTAGAGGTAAAGCCTTGGCCACTTCTCCTGTTCAGCAATGTCCAGGGCCAATTGGATGGCTTTGAGCTCTGCAAATTTGCTGGATCCACCTTGTCCTTCAGTCAGTTCTGCGACTTGTCGTGTGCGGTTCCATACGGCTGCTTTCCATTTTCGGTTTGTCCCTACAATGCGACAGGAGCTGTCAGTGAAAAGAGCATAATGTGTTTCTTCTTTTGGCAGCTGATTGTATGGTGGAGCTTCCTCAGCACGTGTCACCTGCTCTTCTTCCTCTTCATCTGCCAGACCAATGTCTTCACTTCAGGTCAGTTTGTGATTATTTCCAAAATCCCAGGGCAATTTGGGTTTCCAATACGGGTGTGCTGTGTGATCAAAGCAATCCACTTGCTCCATGTAGCATCAGTGACATGATGCGTGGAGGGGACTTTGAACATCCACCCCAGCACTGGTAGTCGGGGTGCCAGGAGAAGCTGTGCTTCTGTGTCAATCACCTCTGAGGCACCTTGAACTCCTTCATAGGCTGCCAGAATCTCCTTCTCTGTCTGGGTGTAGTTGGCCTCAGACCCTCTGTAACCTCAACTCTAGAATCCAAGTGGTCAGCCTCAAGTCTCCCCAGGCACCTTCTGCCGGAGGCTCCAGGACTATTATGCCTGGCTGCAGAGCAGAGCATGTTCTTCACCTCTGATCCTATCCTGACTGGGCCAAGGGCTACAACATGAGCAATCTCCTGCTTGATCTGGTGGAAGGCTTGTTGCTGTTTGGGGCCCCAGTGGAAATCATTCTTCTTGTGGATTACCAGGCAAAGAGGACTTACTCTTTGACTATACTCTGGGATGTGCATCCTCCAGAAACCTATGGTAACTAGGAAAGTTTGTGTTTCTTTCTTGTTGGTTGGTGGAGACATTGCTGTGATCTTGTTGATGACTTCTGTTGGGATCTGACATCGTCCATCTTGCCACTTCACCCCCAGGAACTGGATCTCTCAGGCAGGTCCCTTGACTGTGGAGTAATGGATAAGGTTAAAAGTTAAAAGAGATGTAATATGGTCACAATGTCTACAAAGGTTCCCTAAACACTGATAAACACCTGGGATAGATGATACACCAGAGAAGGGAGCGATGTGAAGGCATCGCGACCTCTCTCCACAAACATCCTGCAGGAAGGGAACATGGTGACACTCTGACCCATGCTGGATCTGTCCATCAAGAAAAAATAGATGCCAAGGACAACTATCCAATTCAGAACTTATGACTAAATTCACTCAAACTCCACCTAAACCGAAAGAAATAGTATAAAAGGAAGTGGGAAACAGACAAAAGTCAGAAGAAGATTTCCATCAAAACTGCTGGAATCTTGTTTCCCCCCCCGGGACATCTGTTGGGTGAGAAACTTAGGTTATGCACCCTAATTACTGCTTTTAAGGACCAGAGCTTGCTTTTGCTCCATAATATATTAGTAGATTGGGTTTTTTTAGAGTTTGTGCTTGTGCTTGCTGAATAGTATTATTACATTGTTTTAAGTGTGTTTTTGTAACTAGACCCTCTCACCACGAACCTTTATTAACTTGTCACAATTTGTATTAATAAAGAGTGTTATTCCATAAACTGTTAGAGTGAGTCCTTTATAAGGTGCTGACAGTTTGTTCAAGGGTGGAATAATACGTGTAAAAATCTGCTGAGGGGTTTCCCATACACTGTTACATGGCAGTCCCTGAAAAAGGGAAATCGAATTACCCCGATCTTGTGAATCTGTTTGGTGAAGGGTTCCTGTGCGGAATACCTGACAGACTAGATCGGACTTACATGGTTTTGTTTTTCCCTGGGGCACTAACAGACAAATAAATCTCTGGGTTGAGAAAATGGGTCAGGTGAATTCCTCCCCCCTCTTTCATGTGACACTTGACTTTACTCTTTTTGATGGCAAAGCCAGCTTTCAGGAGAATCTGGATGATCTCTCCTTTCTCAAAGGCTTCTTCTGCCATGTTCCCCCATACAATGATGTCATCAATGTATTGCAGATGTTCCGGAGCCTCACCCTTCTCTAATGCAGCTTGGATCAGTCCATGACAGATGGTGGGACTGTGTTTCCACCCCTGGGGCAATCGGTTCCAGGTATACTGCACGCCCCTCCAGGTGAAAGCAAACTGTGGCCTACACTGCTACTAGGGGAATGGAGAAAAATGCATTTGCAATGTCAGTGGTGGCACCACTTCGCTGCCTTGGACTCCAGTTCATCCTAAAGTTCCAGCATGTCTGGCACAGCAGCACTCAGCAATGGGGTAACTTCATTCAAGTCATGATAGTCCACTGTGTAATGGGTTTGTATTTCTCCCTGAGAAGGAAAAACGGAAATAGGATAGGCCATTTGATGTGTATTCTGCCAATAAGATATTCCATACTACGTTATGTCAACTCAGATATATAAATAGACAGGAAGGAAGAGAGTTCTCTCTTCTCTTCCAGGTACTGAGCGAGGTGGTTTCGGGCAGTTCCTTTGGGGGAAGAAAAGAGTTGGTTGTGTGGGAAGTATCTTTATTTTTAGTTCTTCTTTGTATGCATATTGCTTATAGTGTTTTGTCTATTTTTGTGTAAATATAAATAATCTTTCTTAGCGGCCCTGGACTAGTTTTTTTTCTTCTCCCCTCTTTTTTCCCCTTCCCTTCTCCCCGGAGGAACTGGGCGCAGGCTCAGTAGACACCTGACGTTCAACCAAACAGCTACACACTGTCAATCTCCATTCTCCATCAGGTTTATGCAAAGGCCAAATGGGGTTGTTGAAGGGTGAGTGGGTCTTGCTGACCACTCCTTGGCTCTCCAGTTCATGGATCATCTTGTGGATGGGGATCACTGCATCTCGATTTGTTCGGTACTGCCAGTGATGTACTGTCGAGGTGGCAATCAGTACTTGCTGTTCTTCTACCTTCAAGAGTCCTACAGCTGAAGGATTTTCTGACATTGCGCACAAAGTGTTCAATAGTTTAATCCCTTCTGTCTCCACAACAGCAATTCTAAAAGCCCACTGATGTCCCTTTGGGTCTTTGAAATATCTGTTCCTGAGGTAGTCAGCGCCCAGGATACATGGGGCATCTGGGCCAGTTACGATGGGGTGTTTCTGCCAGTCATTTTTGGTCAAGCTCACTTCTGCTTCTAGCACCATCAGTTCTTGAGAACCCCCTGTGACCATAGAGATGAAAATAGTTTCCGACTCCACATGTTCTGATGGCATTAGAGTGCATTGTGCACCAGTGTCAACCAAAGCTTTGTATTCTTGTGGGTCTGATGTGCCAGGTCATCAGATCCACACAGTCCAGTAGATCCTATTATCCCTTTCCTCTCCCTGGCTGGAGGCAGGGCCTCTCTAATCCTTGCCATCATCATAGCTGTTCCTACCTCCATGTGAATACATCTGGGAGGTATCTTCTAGTGGGTTAGATGTATCGTAGTCCTGTTTGTTTTGCTTTGGCCCTGGCCCACAGGAAACTGGCACTGCACTCACCCTTGTTGCATTTGCCTTATCCTTCAGTTCCTGTACTCAGGCTGCTAGGGAACTGTAGGGGGCGTGTCTAAGGTACGAGGGGATGTACCAGGGCAGGAATGCCCAGGGGAGCATGCACCGAAATAGACAACCCTATTGGTTAAGGAGGTCACATGGTTCTAGGGGATAAAAGGAAGTGCCAAATTTGAAATAAACCTCTTTGTTCTCCACCTCAGAAGAGCGTGTTCATCCTTCTTTATTATATAAAGGTATAACGACACGTGCACCCTACACGTGGCGCATCGAACAGGGACATGAAACCTATATTAGGATAGATTAAAATATCCTGGATCAGGTAAAAAATCGGTAAACCCCAAGTACTGTCTTAATTATCTGAAGGCGGGGGTTTTTCACCGAAAAAAACCAAGACGTCTGTAAATCTGTTGTCTCAGTAGCGCACGAGAAATGGGAATTAAAATAGTGAGCTCAAAAAATATTAGGGATAGTGCACAGAAGAAAAAAAGAAAGAAGAAAAGAAAAAGAAGAAACAGAACGGTGGGCGGCGAAGAGAGGAGCCGAGGACCACGCAGGCAGAACCGGGCAGCGAAAACAGTGAAGCTGAGTGAGTTATCAACACTGCAGTCCCCAGCCCCCGCCAAGGGGAGCTCGGAGCTGCTTTGTGTATACCTCGCGAGCTAAAAAGCAACGGAGACCCAAGCAAAGGCAGCTAAATTGCCCCGTGCCGCCTCCCCAGATGCCCTGGGGACCCTAAGACCCCGCCCCTGCCGGTTCCCTGCGCCACATTCAAAACCGCCCGGGACCTGCTGAAGCCGAGCCGAACGCAGCCCGTTGCCCGCCGCCCGCACGGAGGACCAGCACCGCCGCCCCTGCCTGCGCCGAGGACCAGCCTGCCGCAGCCGTCAGCCATGCCGCCGCACTCAAGCCGCAGGAACGCAGCCGATCCAGAAACCGAAAGTAAACTCAGCAGCCAGACAAAAGGACTCCCTGCCGCCTGGCGCTAAGGTAAACAGGGGGAGCTTTGTCTCCATGGAAACCTCACAGAGACATTGAAACATTACTGCTAAAATCTTACCACATTCAAACTACAAAGGCAGAGTTTTGTACACCCCACACTCCCACTAACAGAAGTGTTACATTTAAACACATGGAAAACACTGGGACTGTGGAGCTTGCAACATAGTACCAGTTTATGCAGGGATAATGTCAGCCCTGCACAAGGCACATGAGGGAACGAAACAATTAATGCACACCCCACCCCCCCACTCACACTGCTAGCAGCAGCACAACCCCCAGGCATAGTAACAGAAACGCACGAGATGTACTGGGGGGAGAGAAAGGAGCTGTTCATGAGTTAAACTTCGGGTCAGGAGCCAAGTACCACAGAGACACAAGTCACTGGGAGGGAACAGAGCCCGAAATGCGAGGTCCCAAGCCATGGGATCAGTACACGGGGCTCTGTTACAGTGATGTGGGAGGTAACTCACCCGCTCTGCCCCCCCACACTGGGAATGAACAGCGACCATGTGTCTCGGACTGGGCACAGCCATCTTGCCCTCCAAACAGACCGAAAGCCGATCCGTCTCTTTCGGCCCCAGTGCCGCCCCACCCCACCCATAGGCACGAGGAGGGAGGTAGCCCCCCCCCCTCGCCGCCTCCACCACCCACCACCACCCCCCACAGGGAACCGAGCTCACTGGAACCACAGGGGGGAGACATGGGGGAATGAGGAGGAGGGACCAAAGATGGTTCCACCGGGAGGGGTCAAGGAGGCAAAAAGGGGAAAGTCAGCTAACAAGTGGGAGCAATGTTGGGACAAGGCATTTCAAGTGAGAATCTTGAAGGATATTCAGGCATGCTCAATCGATACTAGCCAGTGTCAGCCCCCTCAATTTCAGCCTCTATCATATGAGGTTACAGAGAAATTGAGGCAGTCAGTAAGAGATGCTGGCATGTCTTTAACCAATACTTTCAAGTATTTGGAGACATTGAGTTCCATCTATTTTTTCACCCCACATGACTGGAAGAATCTAATGGAATTAGTTCTTAATAACACCCAGTATACAGTATGGTTAGTTGACTTTCAAAAGAATTGCTCTGAGTATGCTAATGATCCATGAACAGGCGTCACAGCACACCAGTTAACCGGGGATGGAAATTATAGTTCAATAGATACACAATCTAAGTACCATATAGAGATATACAGTGTAATAACCAAACAGGCCCTGAAAGCTATGAAAAACCTTCCCACTACAGAACGAGATAGCAACTTGTCTTCCACAAAAGTGTTACAAAGCTGCACTAAACCAAATTCACGATGCTTGGATCAGCTCCAATCTGCTTTAAACAAGCAAGTAGAGTACAATAAAGCCAGAGAGATGCTGTATAAGCAATTGGCTTTTGAAAAGGCGAACTCAGGCTGTAAAAGAGCTTTGCAGGCCCTTCCTGAAAGGGAAGGTTACAGCATTGCTGAGCTGGTTCGACCCTACCAAAGAGTTAGCTCTGTGGAGCACCAGTCTGCCCCTTTTGCTACAACCCTAAGAGCCCAGTTAGGAGTAAAAGATGAGGCCAGACATAGGGCAAGTTGTGTCAGATGTGGTGACACTGACCACTTTCAAAGGGATTGCCCTTTGAGACCCTTAGCATCAACATCCCACAAATACCCAAACAGCAGGGAATGGACTGAGTTGTACCAAGGGTGCTGTGGGTGAGGCAGAGACCATGCCATGAGCATCACATTGCTTACTGCCATGCTGCTCGCTATCCTACTCTTTGCCACCTGCTTTCCTGAGCAAGAGAGGAAGCAGTTTGAGGTAACCCACAATGTGCCAACAACCAGCCCCAAAAATACCCCTGTATTCTGCACCCCCAAGAAAGGTGAAGGGTGGAGGATGCTGCAAATGTTAAAAGCAGTAAAAAATGCAGTCATAGAGCCTACGGAAGCATCACAGTTTGGACTACCCTTACCTACAATGCTTCCAGCAAATTGGCCCCTAGTGGTAATTGGTTTCAAGGACTGTTTCTTTACCATCTTCCTGCACCCTGAGGATGTGCCAAGGTTTACCTTTTCCATCATGGCCTTGAACAATGCACAGCCCATGCAAGGTTACTGCTGGGTTGTCCTTCCTCAGGGGATGCAAAACAGCCCGACGAGAAATCAGACAGCTATCATACACCATCATGTAGATGACATATTAATAACCATGGCCACTAGAAATGAACTGCCATTTGTTATTACTGCTCTAGCCAAAGCTGTCCAAGATGCTGGGTTACAGGTTGTTTCAGAGAGGATCCAACCATCACAACCCTGGACTTACCTTGGATGGGAAATCATGCAGCCAGAAACTTCTCCACAGCCACTGCAACTCGAGGTAAAAAACACCTTAACTTTACATGAGTTGCAAAAACTTCTGGGAGCCATCAGCTGAGTAAAGTCTGTTTTAGACATAACCCCAGAGGGACTATACCCTCTATTTGAGCTCCTAAAGGGGAACTCCAATCTAACGTCTAACAGGTCTCTGACAGCAGAGGCAAGGCAGGCGTTAGACATTTGTGCCAAGGCAATAGAAAGTAGACAGGGCAATGGAGAAATCCTGAACTGCAAATCTGCCTAGCCCTTGTTCCCAGCAGGTACCAGCCATTTGCAGTTTTGTTTCAGTGGGATCAGACTAAGACCCACTGCAAATTCTAAGTGACTGTTTCTGCCCCACACACCACCTAAAACTGTGTAGACTGCTAATGAGATGTTTGCAAAGCTTGTCATTAAAGGCAGAGGACGACAGCAGGAACTAGACAGAAGGAATCCTACCATCATCTACATTCCAGTTAAGAATGACAACTTGGATTGGATGCTAGCTGAGGATGCAGGATTCCAATCTGCCTTGGCAAGCTTTGACGGTGACATTTCAATTCATCTCCCTAAACACAGATTGTGGGCAGAAATTGGTAGTTTACCTTTAAAAACCACAACCAGATGCAAATATGAACCAGTGAAAGGCCTCACGGTCTTCACAGATGCATCTGGAAAAAACATGAAAAGCTGCAATGACTTGGGTAAATCCTGACACAGGACAATGGGAACGAGAGGCACAGACCATGAACCAAGGTTCTGTACAGGTTCTGGAACTGGTTGCCATTCGCATTGCCTTGGGGAAGTTTTCTGATCAACCTATTAATATTGTAACTGACTCCTGTTATGCTGCAGGGCTGGTGTCTTGTCTCGAGAGCTCGTTTCTTCGAGATGTTTCCAACCCCCACCTGTTATTTGAAATGCGTACTATTTGAGTTCTTGTCAATCATAGAAGGTTTGATTTCTATATAATGCACACAAGATCTCACACTGACATGCCAGGGCCAATAGCTGACGGAAACCGGGAAGCTGACAAAGCAGCTATGTTTAACACCATACCCAGAGTCTTAGAGCAAGCGAAATTGTCTCACTCATTTTTCCATCAGAATGCACGTTCTCTGAAGAGACAATTCCAGATAACACTTAATCAGACTCGAGACATCATCATGTCATGCCCAGACTGTCAGAAAATCACACCCATGCCATCTCAGGAAGGCGTTAACCCCACAGGGTTAATGGAAAATGAGATCTGGCAAACAGATATCACACACATCCCCGAATTTGGCACAATAAAGTATGTCCATGTAACTGTAGACACACATGCACAATACATAACCGCCACAGCACACACGGGAGAAAAGGCCAAGGATGTGATAAGACACTGGTTCAGTTGTTTTGCTACCCTTGGTACCCCAAAACAAATTAAAACCGATAACGGACCAACATTCATCTCAGAAAAGGTAAGAAATTTCCTGTCAGAATGGGGAATTTAACATGTCACAGGAATCCCACACTCACTGACTGGACAGGCAATTGTGGAAAGGGCACACTGCACACTGAAAGAAATGTTAACTAAACAGAAAAAAGGGGGGAATCTGTGTAGCCCGCAAGAGCATCTGTGGAAAGCCACGTATGTTATCAATTTTTTAAATTGTGACAGCGTTAAAAGAAGTAAGTATGAAAAGCAACACAGGCCTCAGGTTCCCACCTCCCCCAAACCACTAGTCATGGTAAGAGACTTGATTTCGGGACAGTGGATGGGACCACTAGATCTTGTCACTTGGGGGAGAGGTTACACCTGTGTGGCTGCAGGAAAAGAGTTTAAGTGGATTCCTTCAAGGTGTGTAAGACCCTACTTAAGTACGCAACCACAGCAGCAAGAACCAGAGTAATGCAGAAGTTATAAAGGAGTTATGTTTATGTTTCAAGTTTACATTAAGGGAAAACCAGTGTGGTAAAAAGTAGTCTGTAAAAAATCTGTGAATGTGTGTGTGATGAATGAAATTACGACCGTCAATGAATGAGAGAGTGAATGAACAAGAGAGTTGTTTGACTAGACAAGTGTATTGAACACAAAACACCTCGCAAAATAACACTACCTCTGCCACATGGTCACTTTAGGAGAATTTAATTTGCTAAGCTTAGCCTGTTTCTTAAATAAAGTTGAACTCCCAATTTATTGAAAACCCTCAGATTAATAAAGATTATGTCTATGTACAGTTGGGTTAAGGTCTTTAGGTTAATAAAGTTATTTCTCCAAGTTGCACTATCCTTTAGGAATGTAAGAAAGTTTTGTAAGGTTTACCATAGAGGTATAAGAGGTCAAGCAAGCGATGTGATGGGTCATTGCAAGCTTTGGTAGTTTACAATGTACTGTTCTGATTGTTTGCACTGTTGTTTTTGCACTGTTTTTGTGACCTTCTTATATAATTGAGAGGGGGGTGATGTAGGGGGCATGTCTAAGGTACGAGGGGATGTACCGGGGCAGAAATGTCCAGGGGAGCATGCGCCGAAATAGACAACCCTATTGGTTAAGGAGGTCACATGGTTCTAGGGGATAAAAGGAAGCGCCGAATTTGAAATAAACCTCTTTGTTCTCCACCTCAGAAGAGCGTGTTCATCCTTCTTTATTATATAAAGGTATAGCAACACGTGCACCCTACAGGGAATGAGTTACCACTGATCCATGTCTTCTCCATGCTCGAGTATGAAGTACCACAAGTTGGTTTGTGGGGAGTAGTCCCTTCCCCCAGCTGAGGGGTGTCTGTTTCTGACCTCACGAGCTCTGGTTTGCACTGTTGCCACATGGAAGCTGTTTTCCTTAATCTTCTCTTGAAGTTTTTTGGTGGCTGTCTTTGATCTGGTTGGTGAGTTCTTCTTTGAGAATCTGGAGGTCCTCAGCCAGTTTTTCCATGGATGACACCTGGGCTCAGGACTGAGCTTGGACAGTGTCCTAATATGCTTGCAACTTTTGACATGGTGCCCACTGTTTCCTGTCCATCAAACCACTGAAGCAAGGCTAGGAAATGTGCATACATCACCGATCCACTTCATGTGAATTTTATACACATTGGGGATGTACAGCTGAAGTTGTCAGGACTTCTGGAGTCTGGTCTGTTGTTGGAGAAAAGTATATTGAGCACAGCTATCTCTGAGTCATTGGATCCCCAGTTTTATGGTCTTCTAGGAGCCTTGTTGCATCTGCAGATCTTCACAGAGGTATCTCTCCCTCACACTCACTAGGAGGTGTTTCCAGAGGCTGAGAGGTTGTCTCATCTTTATGAACCCCTGGTCCATACCTGAATCTTGGGACAGGGATCCTATGTGTCTCACTTCAGTACTGTCCAGGATGGTGCTGTCGCCAGAGGTGTCCCAAATGGGGAGCAGCTGGATCAATATGGGCTTGTCTTGTCATCGAGTGAGATCTTTCCACAGATTATGCAGCATGTCTAAGGACAAGGACTCAGTAATGATCTCAGGCTGATTCCTTTACTGATTGTGAAGGTCCTGGTTCCCTGCCCTTGTCAGAGACTGAAATATTTAATGGTTTAAACATTGTTAAGATCACCAAAAGATTTTTGTAAAGCTGCAAAGAAACAGCTGCTCATCCAGCAAAGCCTACCCCTCCCTGAATATGCTTACTGTGAAAGGACCTTCAGATAAGGGGATGCTATTGTCCATTTATCCCAGGTGCAGAAAGGTGTGCATACCTGAAGCTACAAACTGGATTTCCAGATAAGGGAAGAGGTTGATAAGAGGCAAATCCTTCATCATGCCAGTGTCCTCCCTTACATGATGAGTCTGCTGTGAAAACACCTCTGGGGAGCATCAAAGACATTAAAATTCCCTGCCCCAGAGGAGGTACTAGGCGTTCCCACCTGAGCCTGAGTGTATATACCTCATGAAAATCTTCAACCGACAGACATCAAAGTTGCAACTACCAAGTTTCATTCCTGGATCCAGCAGATGGTGACTATAAATATATATCTATTTAAACCTTTATTCTTTCTTTCTCTTCCTTTCCTTATACATTTTCTTAAGTGTTATTTTTATGCTTTAATATTTCTGTATTACTATATATGTTAACCAAAATGGCTACATACCTGTTTTCCTTCGAAACCAAAATATTCTAAAATAAACCCTACATATATATATTTACAAACATCAATCATTCAGTGTCATTTCACTCTAATCCACCCCAAGGAGTTTATTAACAAGAACCTGGGTTACCCTCCCCTTCTGGGGTGAGTCATAACAGTCCTCACCGACCACACATATCAACTTAGTTTTATACTTTCTCCTTTGCATGGGGCCGACTGCTGCTGGCCATGGTTGCCCTTCTGGTTTGTCTGGAGGCTGGGTGGTCATGATGTCCGTTGGTTTTCCTGTTGCACTATCCTTCCCTTCTGACTGTAGGTGATGGTGTAGAGTTAAGACCATGGTCTGGTAAGAGTTGACCAGGGTCTAGCACATTGCAATAAGTTGGCCCTTTCTGGAATTGATGGAGCAGTGTTCTTTCAAGAACTCTGCAATCTTACTAGGGATCTGTGTTTGGTCAGGGGGGAACTTCCAAGCTATTAAGGGAGAATATTACTTCAACACTTGGCCTATCTCTTCCCACACCCCCATCCAATCAGGGTGGTTCATGACTGGAGTAAGCTGTTGGGTGGTGTCAGCAGCCCCTGAGGTAGGTTTTTGGGTGGCATCCCCAGCCTGTGGGGCAGACTTCTGGGTAATGTCCCTAACCTCTGGAGCAGATCTTGGGGTAGGTCTAGGGGTAGCTACCCAAGTAAACCTCAGCCTGTCTCTAAATGCTGAGTGGACCATACTGAATAAACATGACAGAAGCATCAGAAAAAATATGGTCTCTTTAACATCTAGAGGGAATCTAAAACCTTTAAAAACTGTTGATGCCGTGGAAATGTTGATGCTAAAAAATAACTCAGGAGCAGTTAATTAGGGGTGAGATAAGGAAAGGGTTTAATTGTGCCAAGGCAATAGATGTTACAAGACGCGCGCGCCGCTGTGTTCGAGATGTTACATTTTATAATATTATCTGTCCAATCCCAAGTGTGTCCACCCCGTAGCCTTTGCTCTGGACCGCCCCAGGTCCACCCCCTTAGAATTGAGTCTGGGGTGCATTTTGGGACCACCTCTTCATCATCTTCACCATCTTCAGAGCACAAAGGGTACATAGTCACCTAGTTCTTGACTCTGTTCTGTTATTCAGGCCTAGATATGAGTGTTCTCTAAACAGTATAGGCCTTGCCATGACAAGAGACTAAACATTGCCACTGAATTCAGGGGTAGATTTGATATGGGGAGCATAGAATGGGGTAAGAGGGTTAAGGAATGTGTAAACTACTTGTACTACAGGGAAAGGGAGTGAGGGCTGCTGCTTTTAAAATCTACTTCTACTACTTATAAAACTTATAAAGTCTACAAAAATTAGAAAAATAAAAACTAATAGGGGCTTAAGACATCACTGTCGTGAAGGAGAAACAGGTGAAGGGTTGGGAAAAAATACTCCCCTGTGTTCTCTCCCAAAATAGGTACCGTTATCACTAAACCTCCAGAGGTAACAACTTAGGCTAGAGCAGGAAGACAACCTTAAAAACACATTCCAAATGAGACCTATAGGCATTGAATTCGCAATTTCATGAATCCAACATACAAACTCAACAATAGTCACAGCTGTCCTGGTTTTAGGATCCAGGTCAAAAAACCACCTATTAACGCCATACGCTTCTGCATGAATATGTACCAAAAGAACACAAATAAATCGAATAGCATGATGCCTAAAGGGTTCTGCAGAGTTCTATATCCAACACACAAATAAATTGCTCAGTGCATGCAACCTACTGGTGGTATGGTAAAATTACAAGAGACGATTTTAAACCCATGACATTCCTTGAGATCAGTTGATTCCATCAGATAAGTAAGTAGGTCAATCATTAGATATGTAACTAGACAGATAGAAAATTCTGTCAGACAGCTAGATTGATTGATTCTGTGAGACAGGTAGTTCTATCAATCCTATCACATGGGTAAATAGATCAGTCAATTGATTCAGTCGGATGAATCAATCCAGTCAGATATGTCAGTACACTGATCCTATCAGATAGGTAGACAGAATCCAGCAGGTAGACAGATTCTGTCAGATAGGTAGGGAGATAGATCCATCCATCCATCCATCCATCCATCCATCCATCCATTCTGTCAAAAAGGTAGATAGATAGATTGATTCCATAAGAGAAGTAGACAAATTCCTTCAGATACATTGATTCCGTCAGATAGGCAGACAGTTTCTATCAGATAGGTAGGTAGATCAATCGAATCAGAGAGGTAGATAGATAGATAGATTTTGCCCAATAGAGAGGGAGGGAGATTCTGTCAGATGGGTGGATAGATTCTGTCAGCTAGATTGATTCTGTAAGAGACGTAGGTAAATAGATTGATAGATTCTGCCAGATCAGTTAAAGAGATAGAGAGGTAGATAGGTAGAAAGAAAGATTCCATCAGATCCATCAATTCTGTCAGGTTGGTAGATAGATTTCATGAGATAGGTTGGTATATGAATCCATTGATCATGTCAGATAGGTTGGTAGATAGATTCATCAACCCACAAGAAAGGTAAAGCAATTCTATAAGGTAGATTCATTCCTTCAGATAGGTAGGTAGATAGGCAGTTCAATTCTGTCAGATGGGCAGGTAGACATGTAGATTCCATGAGATAGATTCCATCAAGTCAATCAATTCCGTCAGTTAGTGTAGCAAGCCAAGTGTGAGAACAAGAAGAAAAAGGCCTGAGAAATGTCTAAAGATGACCTTGTGTTGTTTTCTCTAGGCTGTGATTTACTGCCTAGAAACGAGTTCAGCTATTCTGTTTGCATTCTTACCATATGTGGGTGTGAAAAGGAGTTCCTTGAAACTCCAAGGTCTGTGTATGTGCTGTTTGTGTGAAAAGGCCAGCCTGAGTGAGTGATGGATGTGTGACTTGCAGCTGTGCTCTGTCTTAATTTGCTTAACCACTCCCAGTGAAAAGTGAATGATATAAAAACCCTGAGTGATGGATAATAAAGCGATTTCTGTCCACAAAGTCAGGAGTCTGTAATCTTCATTCCATCCAATAAGTTAGGTCAGTAGATCCTTTGATCCCATGGGATAAGTCAGATTGGTAGATAGTTTCCATCAGATAGATCATTTCTAACAGATAGATAGCTTGGTATATTCATTGATTGATCCCATGAGATAGGTCAGTAGGTAGATAGATTCCATCACACTGAGAACTGTCAGACAGGTTGGTAGATATACCCATCAATTCCATCCAGATAGGTCAGTATATTGATCCATGAAGAGAATTTGGCAGATAGGAAGATTTCATCAGATAGATATTCACTTCTCTTTTACATACTGATTACTTACCTGGAATAAAAATGCTCAGGCTGCCACATTTATTCATTTACCAACTCATTAGCAGTAATTGCTCGTTTTGCACAACAAGTAATTTAAGGAGCTGTTTTAGGGTCTCCCCATTTCTTTTAATTTACCAAAATGGTCAGTAGGAAACTAAACTACCCACTCCACATTGTCTTTTATCAATACCGAATCAATATCCCTACCAATGTTTGTCAGATGCATGTAACTCAAGAAAAATATGGAACCTAGTTATTTTAATACCAACTCCTCTGTTTTGGGGAAAAAAAATAAAAGAAAAAAGAAATGATCCCCAACAAAACAGTAAACCAAAACTGAATGGTGTTTTGTTCCATATAGCAATCACATAACATTCCCCCAAATCCCTTTTCCATTCAATAACTGAAAAAGGAGGATCAAAGACGAGCATTTTCAAAACTCCATTTACTGTTCACATACTAACTTGTTTTATTTGGTTGACTTACAAAGGTGAAATCATGAAATGTTAAGTTTTAAAATTCATAATAGTTAAACTTATTAAACAAGGCAGTAACACATCGAGATAAACAAAGTCTTTCAGTTTTAGTAAAGTGTCTAACCCAGATACTCTACTCATGTATTGCTGAGCAAGATGTTATGGTATGGATAATCCTTTTGGTCAGTTGGGGTTGGCTGTCTTGGTTGTGTTCCCACCCACCTTCCCATGCACCCTCAGCAGTACAAGAAGCAGTAAAGGCATTGACCCTGTGCAAGTTCTGCTCAACAATAACAAAAAAAATCACTGTATTATCAACACTGTGTTCAGCACAAATTCAAAACACAGCCCCACACCAGCCACTGTGAAGAAAACTGACTCTATCTCAGCCACTACTAGCACAAGGCATACTCATGGTCTGACCATTACATGAATTATGTTCATCACTAAATAACATAATGAATCAAACTCATTGCAGTTTATTTTTGTCCAATAACAATATGCATAGAATCATAGAATAGTTTGGGTTGGAAGGAACTATTAGAGGTCATCTAGTCCAACATCCCCTCCCCTGCAATGAGGAGTAGCATCTTCCACTAGACCAGTGTCTTTCACTAGATCAGGTTGCTCAAAGCCCTGTCCAACCTGATCTTGAATCTTTCCAGGGATGTGGCATCTATTACCTCTCTGGACAACCTGTGCCAGTGTTTCACTACCCTCCTCATAAAAAACTTTCTTCCTTATGTCTAGTCTAAATCTACCTTCTTTTAGTTTAAAACCCTTTGTACTGTCCCTACAGGTCCTACTACAATGTCTGTCCCCATCTTTCTTATAAGCTCCCTTTAAGTATTGAAAGGCTGCAATAAGGTCTCCCCGGAGTCTTCTCTTCGCCAGGCTGAACAATCCCAATTCTCTCAGCCTTTCCTCATAGAAGAGGTGCTCCATCCCTCTGATAATTTTTGTGGCCCTCCTCTGGACCCACTTCAACAGGTCCATGGCTTTCCTGCACCGAGTACTCCAGGTGGGGTGTCACCGGAGCAGAGTAGAGGGGGAGAATCACCTCCCTTGACCTGTTGGTTACTCTTCTTTTGATTCAGCCCAGGATACAGTTGGCTTTCTGGGCTGGAAGCTCACACTGTCGCCTCACATACAGTTTTTCATCCATCAGTATCCCCAAGTCCTTCTCCACTGGGCTATTCTCAATCCCTTAATCCCCCAATGTGTATTGACACCAGGAGTTGCTCTGACTCAGGTGCAGCACTTTGCACTTGGCCTTGTTGAACTTCATCAGGTTCACATGGGCCCATCTCTCAATTCTGTCCATGTCCCTCTGGATGGCATCCCTTTGTAAAGTCCCAGACTCATGCAACGAGTTTCTTAAATTGGGGTGTTCAGGGAAAAGAGTTTCCTCTGATCCACCCCTCCACCAACCTCCAGCTCTTTACTGAAGTCTTTTCTTCCTCACAAAGTCCAAGAAGACAGTTTTGAGTCCGTGCTACTTGGTTCCGTGCCAGTCTCTGCTGTGTGACACTCTCTCTCTCTCTGTTCCGTAGCTGCTGTAGTTTTCCATTTTGGTAGCCACATCTAAATCCAACGTAGGCACCACCGAACCTGCCGCAGTCCATCTCCAATTTCGCCTGGGGGTTTTCCCCCCTGGCACCGAGTTGCTTCATTAGCAGTCCATCTCCTTTGGCTCAGTTTAAAAGACAACCTTAAAATCCACCCCCCATCTACGGGGGGGGGGGGGGGGGGAAGAGCCCCCCCTCAACTTTCGCTCCAGGTGTTCGGTCCAGTTATAACTGTCCTGAGCTGCCCACAGCTTAGCTGCAAAAGGGGGGGGGAAAGAGGGCTTGACCGAAGGCCTGCCTCTCTCTTTCCCTCTTACCAGCTGTTGTGAGTCTCTTCCCTCACAACACATTCTTACATCCTGCCTTCGGCCCTAGCCAAACTTTGGCTTCTCTCCCTCTCTAGTTCTCACTCACACACACACAGACAGACTGCCAACAGTTTCTGGTTGTTATGCTATCTGATTTCACAGGAGCAAAAAAAGAACAGCTGCTATTGGTTCCCCTGGTCGGAATTTCAACTGGGACTAACCATTTCTAACTCAGGACCCCTGGGGGGGGAAGCCAGTCAAACCAAGACACTCATGTTTTCTGCCTGGGCACGCAGATAAGACCACAGTTCACCACGTGATCTCTCTTTCTGCGTGTGACGGAGGCAGATCATGAGCAGGACTGGGACCAAGATCGAGATTGTGGTTGAGAACGTTCTACTGATCTATATCTGTAGTCTCTGTCTCTGTAGTCTCTGTAGTCATCCTCTGTTGGAGACAACAACAAGTCTGTCAGAAGGAAGTAAGAAGATGGAAGACAGGAAGTACAAAAACGGGCTTCCTGGACTTTCTGCAAATCATCATGACTCGACAAAAGCTGTGTCAGCATGAGTTTACTATTTTTCAGCCAATCCTGATGTATTTATACATGAAGACACCAATAGCAGACTGACATGTGTATAGCCTGATATATGTGTACATGAAAGTACCAATAGTAGGTTGACATGTGTATGGTCTGATGTATATTTACATGAAAGGCACAAATAGTAAGTTAACATGCGTGTTGTGTGAAAAGTATAAATGTCTGCCACCTGTTACAATAAAAATCTCTTCCAGCCTTCTTGCTATCCTGTCCCTGCTTTGGAAGAAGATTCTATGTCGCTTGGGCCGTCTCAACAGCGACAATCCTCATATTTGGAGTGCTCATAAGGCCCCTCTCTAACAGGTGTTCATTGGTAACTGGGATCGAAATTGTCTCTAGGAAATGAGTTGCTGGATTCTACTCCCTCTTCTATATATTGTAACATAGTGCACAGCGTGCCCACAAAGCGTTGCTTCCGTGTTTGGAAGCATCACTGCTGCCAAGACATGAACATATGGTGCAGGAGCACCTTGGATTATCTTTCTCCACATAGGCATTGTGCAAGTGACACCCTCTGGTTTGTCAACGACGCAATCGTATTGAGGGTCATCATACATAAGTTCCAACAATGCCAATTCTCTTAAGTACTGGATGGTTTCTTCTACCTTAGTCCACTTTCTTGGGGGGCACGTTAAATATTCTTTGAATGGATACTTTTCTCTCACACTTGTGACAAGCCGTGACCAAAGACTGCTTACGGGTTTCCTGTCTGCAAGTAATTGGTCAAGTTCACGATCTCTGGTGATGGATCCTAGTTGTTGTGCTTCATGACCTACTAACATGTGAGCTTTAGCCCCACTGTCTCGGCATCGGAACAGCCAGGGTAGAATTCGTTCACCAGGCTTACGAGTGTAATCTCTTCATAAGTCTCAGAGTTCTGCTGGAATCATTGATCGCAAAACTTCACTTTCCATTCTCGGGGGTTTTGGTAGAGTACTGGCACTGGTATCAGTATCGGGCCCTGCCCCATTATCATCTGACTTGCTTTGATCTTTGGTTGGTTGTAGACATGCTGTCAGGCTTCGGTATCCATGACTTCCTTGTCACTACAAGGGCAAGAGATATCTCAGGTGATGTAGTTTGAGTCCCACTTCCAGTGGATGTAGTAGAGGCGGCGCTGGTCTCAGGTGGCATAGTTTGAGTTTCTGCCTCTGCCTTAGCCTTTCGAGAGTAGTCAACAGCAGCTCGATAAGCACTCACCAGGCCCCAGTACAAAGCAAAAAACTGCATATTTGGATCGTCATATGAAAAACACCCTTCCGCTAAACGACGTGCCATCTCATCAGGATCAAACACTTGTTCTGGCGTGAAGTCCCAACTAATGGGAGGTGTCACGCATACTACCAATTTGCCAAAATTTACCCACATTCCTTGCCATCCAAAACCTGGCCTTTTCAAGGCCCTTCCCGAAGTTCCAGCGAATCCATTCAAGATTTGGCCTTTCCTACAACAAGGAAAACAGTACGACACCACCTTTCCTTTGGCAATGGATTTGCCATATGTAGGATGGAAGAAGTCCTGTCAGAGATGGACTAGTGAAGAAAAAGAAGAAAACCGCTCAAATGTTATAGAAACAGAAGTTTTTAATGTGGTTTAAACAGGTTTTAAAATGGCTTTTGTTTTCCTGCAAAGTCATTGTTCCTTCTTCCCGATACCCCCTGTGAAGGACTCTCGTCTCCCATACAGGAGTGTCCTGGGAAGATGTCCTGAGGTGTTTCTCATTGGCCTTTGTTAACCACTTCCTATTGGCTGTTAACTCTTTACCTGATTGTTTTTTTCTGTATGACCCTGAACCTGTAATTGGTCCCCTTTTGACCCTCCTAAGAGCCTTATAAACCCCTACCCCACAATAAACTTCCTCTTTCGTCTGTCCCTCCCTGGTGGTCTGTGTGAGCTCCTTACGGGTTCACCGGGCCACGTGCCGGGGGGCAGGGGGGAAGAGCATTCACCTTCCAGGTAATGGGCTGGCACCCAGGGCCTGAAGGTTCCCCCTCCAACTAATCCGCCGTACTTTCCAGTGTTAAATAACACTTCCATGGCCTTTATCAATAATAGCACTGTTGTTAAACAATTTAGGTAAGGATTGGGGTCAATTCTAATCCTAGGGACCTCTGTTACTAGGCCCTTGATGTCAAAATTAAGGAAAGGCAGAAATTGGTAGATGCCTTCTGGGTGACTTCTCACAGGGTATCCAGAAACATATATAAAAATGGCTAGGATGACCAAAAAAATGAATAAAAAGGTCATGTTTATATATTCTTTCTCTTTGTTCCAAAACAGTAAGTATGTTTATATAAACAAAAGCCCTCTTGGCAGCTCTCCCAGTAGTGTCCCAAAACAATGGCTATGTTTATACCAACTTGGCTACCTTCCCAGACTCTGTTCCAACAACAATCATGGCAAAACAAAACAAACCAGGCAGAAACACCAGATAATGTGTGGTGGTTTGGAGCTGGCTCCCTGCCAAGTCTCCAAACTCTACCGCAAGAGCTCCCCTCCCAAAACCAAGGGAAAAGAAAAAATCCAAGAGAACCAAAATAAGAGAGAGAGAGCTAAAGTAATATATAAATATATTTACACTTATATTACATTTATATACAGTTACAAAAGCTCTATACACATAAGAGAAAAAAACCCCAACACTCAAAAACAGAAAAGGGAAAGGGAAAAGGGACAAAACAAAAAAAAAACCCAAAACCAGGTATACACACTCAATAAAGAAATAGCCAAAGAAAACCTTAATACTTTCCTTGAGATAGCACAATCGTGCTCAATGCCACTGCCATGCTACCGGACCCTGGATCGGCAGAAACAACAGGCCCGGTCAGGCCTCAGCTCCCCCACAGGAGCGAGACCAGCCACAGGAGTCTGCTGTCTCCAAACCTCGCCGGAAGAGAGAAAGAGGCTTCTCTCTCCGTCTATATGTTTGATTACGTAAAGGAATAGGATGGAATAGGATGGAACTTCCTTTCTTCCTGGTTGCCAGGAAGGAAGGTCTAGACTCAAAACCATTACAGAGGTCTAATCAGCTGGCCAGGGGGTGGAGCCAAGGTCATTTCCAGGAGATTTAAACTGCTGCAGGGAGTGTGGTGACCTGGAGCATGGTGAACAGAGGCATGGCATGTCAGTGAGAGTGTGGCACGGCAGTTTGCTCAGGAAGGGCACAGCCACCCTCCCAGCTCTCTCTGGTGGCTTGTGAGGTAGGTGTGTGGCTGTCAGATTTTTTTTGTTTTTTTTTCCTGCAATTCAACTCGACCCAGCAATGGTTTTCAAACAAGCAAAAGCCGTTGCTGCTGCTATCGGGGGAGTGTGCTAACACAGACAGAACTCCAAGGAAGGATGCAGCTGTTCAGGTCACTGGCTGCGCAGTGTGTCTGAGCCTGGCGTTAGTACCAGAGGACAGTTTGAGAGAGGCCTGCATACGACGCGAGCAGGTGAATGATTTGCTGTGCTTAGTGACAGAGCTCAAGGAAGTGGAGAGGCTAATAAGTATTAGGGAGAGTGAAAGGGAAATAGACTGGTGGAGTCATACCCTTTCAACCTCAAAAGAAGTCCAGCAGGAGATGGTGAAGCCCTGCCCCTCCTGCCATCAGGCAGATGGAGCAAACCAAGTAGATGGGGAGGAGTGGAAACAGGTCCCTGACCAGAGAGGTAAAAGAATCCCCTCCCAACCCCCATCACCTCCCACAGTGCCCTTAAAGAACAGATATGAGGCCCTGGACTCAGAGAATCAGGTAGAGGACAGTCAAGAGGAATATCTGTCTGGAGGGTCTCCTGGTTGTACCCCATCTACCAGACGGATTACAACCACAGCTATAAATAAAAAAAGAAGGGTAGTTGTAGTTGGTGACTCCCTTCTGAGGGGAACTGAGGGCCCTATATGTCGACCGGACCCATCCCACAGGAAAGTCTGCTGCCTTCCTGGGGCCCAGGTGAGGGATTTTAGTAGGAGACTCCCTGAGCTAATCCGGCCCTCTGATTATTATCCACTGCAGGTAGTCCAGGCTGGCAGTGATGACACTAATGGAAGAGGTACCAGGCTAATTAAAAAGGACTTCAAGGCACTGGGTCGATTAGTTAATGGGACAGGAGCACAGGTGGTGTTTGCCTCAGTTCCTGCAGTAGCAGGGATGAATGAGGAGTAGGAAAACCCATCTTATCAATAGGTGGCTAAAGGATTGGTGCCACCAGCAGAATTTTGGTTTTTTCAACCATGGGGCAAATTCTATGGTACCTAGCCTTCTAGAGCCAGATGGACTTCATCTATCTAGCAAGGGCAAAAGGACTCTAGCCCAAAAGATGTTGGGGCTGATCAAGAGGGCTTTAAACTAGGTTTGAAGGGGGAAGGGATTGAAACCAGGCTCTCCAGAGAGGAGCCTAAGAGTGGAAAGCCTGAGTTAGAAGTGATATCAACAGCCCAGCTGAAGTGCATGTACACCAATGCATGCAGTATGGGTAACAAACAAGAGGAGCTGGAAGCCATCGTGCAGCAGGAAAGCTATGATGTAGTCACCATCACGGAAACATGGTGGGATGACTCGCATGACTGGAATGCTGCCATGGATGGCTACAAGCTCTTCAGAAGGGACAGGCAAGGTAGGAGAGGTGGAGGGGTGGCTCTATATGTTGGAGAGTCTCTTGACTCTGTAGAACTTTAAGTCAGTAACAATAAGGTTGAGTGTCTGTGGATCAGAATCAAGGAAAAGGCCAACAAGGCTGACATCCTGGTGGGAGTCTGTTACAGACCACCCAACCAGGATGATGAGGGTGATGAATTATTTTACAAGCAGCTGGCGGATGTCTCAAAATCACCAGCCCTTGTTCTTGTGGGTGACTTTAACCTGCCAAATGTCTGCTGGGAACTCAACACAGCAGAGAAGAGGCAGTATAGGAGATTCTTAGAGTGTATAGAGGATAACTTCCTGTTCCAGCTGGTAAATGAGCCTACCAGGGGTGGGGCCCCACTAGACTGGCTGTTCACAAACAGAGAGGGGCTGGTGGGAGATGTGGTGGTCAGAGGCTGTCTGGGGCACAGTGACCATGAAATAATGCAGTTTTCAATACTCTGGGACACAAAGAGGGCCATCAATAAAACTTCTACCCTGGACTCCTGCAGGGCAGATTTCAGCGTAGTCAGAAGTCTGGTTCAGAGGGTACCTTGGGAAACAGTCCTTGAAAACAAAGGGGTCCAGGAGGGATGGACGTGCTTCAAGAAGGAAGTATTAAATGCAGAGGAGCAGGCTGTCCCAGTGTGCAGAAAGGCGAGCCAGCGGGGAAGATGGCCAGCCTGTCTGAACAGGGAGATTTTGAAGGAAATTAGGGGGGAAAAAGAGAGCTTACCGACTGTGGAAAAAAGGGCTGGCTACTCATGAAGAGTTTAGGAATATAGTTAGATAATGTAGAAAGAAAATTAGAGAGACAAAGGCGCAATTTGAACTCAATCTAACCACTTCCGTGAAGGATAAAAAGAAGTGCTTCTACAAATACATCAATAGCAAAAGGAGGGGCAAGGAAAACCTCCATTCTTTGTTGGACATGGGGCGGAACATAGTAACCAAAGATGAGGAAAAGGCTGAGATACTTAACACCTTCTTTGCCTCAGTTTTCAACAGTAAGAAAGGTTGTCCTCAGGACAACTGGCCTCCGGAGCTGGCAGACAGAGACAGGAAGCCAAATAGCCCCCCTGTAATCCAGGAGGAAACAGTTAGTGACCTGCTGAGCCACTTGGATCCTCACAAGTCTATGGGACCAGATGGGATCCATCCTAGGGTGATGAGGGAGCTGGTGGAAGAGCTCGCCAACCCACTCTCCATCGTTTACCAACAGTCCTGGTTCACTGGGGAGGTCCCAGATGATTGGAAGTTGGTGAATGTCATGCTGATCCACAAAAAGGGCTGCAAGGAGGACCTGGGAAACTACAGGCCTGTCAACCTGACCTCAGTGCCTGGCAAGGTTATGGAGCAGATCATCCTAAGTGCAATTACACAACACCTACAGGACGGACAAGGGATCAGACCCAACCAGCACAGGTTTAGGAGGGGCAGGTCCTGTCTGACCAACCTGATCTCCTTTTATGATCAGGTGACCCGCCTGGTGGATGAGGGAAAGGCTGTGGATGTGGTCTATCTGGACTTCAGCAAAGCCTTTGACACCATCTCCCATAGCATAGTCCTGGAAAAACTGGCAACCCACAGCTTGGACAGGAACACTCTCTACTGGATTAAGAATTGGCTGGATGACCAGGTCCAGAGAGTGGTGGTGAATGGTGTTGCATCCAGTTGGAGGCTGGTCACTAGTGGTGTCCCCCAGGGATCAGTGTTGGGCCTGGTTCTATTTAATATCTTTATTGATGATTTAGATGAGGGGATTGAGTCCACCATTAGCAAATTTGCAGATGACACCAAGCTGGGGGGGGAGTTTCGATCAACTGGAAGGCAGCTCTTCGGAGGGACTTGGACAAGCTGGAGAGATGGTCTGATTCCAGCGAGATGAGGTTCAACAAGGCCATGTGCCAGATCCTGCACTTTGGCCACAACAACCCCCTGCAACGCTACAGGCTGAGCACAGAGTGTCTGGAGAGCAGCCAGGCAGAAAGGGACCTGGGAGTTTGGATTGACAGGAAGCTGAACATGAGCCAACAGTGTGCCCAGGTGGCCAAGAAGACCAACGGCATCCTGGCCTGTATCAGGAACAGTGTGGCCAACAGGTCCAGGGAAGTGATTCTTCCCCTGTACTGTGCTGGTGAGGCTGCATCTCGAGTGCTGTGTCCAGTTCTGGGCCCCTCAGTTCAGGAAGGATATTGAGGTGCTGGAGCAGGTCCAGAGAAGAGCAACAAGGCTGGTGAAGGGACTCAAGCACAAGTCCTGTGAGGAACAGTTAAGGGAGCTGGGGTTGTTTAGCCTGGAGAAAAGGAGGCTTAGGGGAGACCTCATCACACTCTACAACTACCTGAAAGGAGGTTGTAGCCAGGTGGGAGTCGGTCTCTTCTCCCAGGCAACCAGCAGTAGGACAAGAGGGCACAGTCTTAAGCTCTGCCTGGGGAGGTTTAGGTTAGATATTAGGAAGAAATTCTTTACGGAGAGAGTAATCAGACATTGGAATGGGCTGCCCAGGGAGGTGGTGGATTCACTGTCCCTGGAGGTTTTTAAGATGAGACTGGATGTGGCACTTAGTGCCATGGTCTAATAACCACGATGGTGTTGGATCAAGGGTTGGACTTGATGATCTCAGAGGTCTTTTCCAACCTGGTTGATTCTATGATTCTATGATTCTATGTTACATGGAGGTTTTGATTGGGCAGGGCCAGCTCTATTGGTAGAGCCTCTAGTGTGAACTAACCAGGTGGCCTTTGCTAAATGTAGATCCCAATGTTTGATGGTCCCACCACCCCTTGCTTTCAATGTGGTTTTCAACAGTCCATTGTACCATTCAATTTTCCCAGAGGCTGGTGCCTGATAGGAAATATGATATACTCACACAATACTGTGCTCTCTGGCCCAGGTGTCTATGAGGCTATTTTTGAA
Organism: Corapipo altera; assembly: GCF_003945725.1. Taxonomy (NCBI): domain Eukaryota; kingdom Metazoa; phylum Chordata; class Aves; order Passeriformes; family Pipridae; genus Corapipo; species Corapipo altera. The sequence goes on from NW_020885027.1 coordinate 124,613, forward strand.
ATGAGTCCTGTTGTACAACTCAATTCTTTCTGGGGTACCATGTCAACACAGGACTTGTTTTTCAAGGCCCAAGATGGTGTTCCAGGCAGTGGCATGAGGCACAGGGTATGTCTCCGGCCATCCAGTGGTTGCTTCTACCATTGGCCCATTGTCAGCACATAGCACTCACTTTAGTGGGTTTGTGGGAGTATGATATAATCAATCTGCAAACCTTCCCATATTTATATTTTGACCATCATCCACCATACCACAGAGAATTTACCCGCTTGGCCTGCTTGATTGCAGCACATGTTTCGCAGTTATGGATAACCTGGGAGATAGTGTCTATGGTTAAGTCCACCCCTTGATCACAAGCCCATCTTTATGTTCCATCTCTTCCCTGATGACCTGAGGTGTCATGGGCCCATTGAGCCAGAAATAATTCACCCTTATGTTGCCAGTCCAGATCTGCCTGAGACACTTTAATATTGGCAGCCCAATCCACCTTCCATTGTTGTGATGTTCTGCAGTAGCCCGACTCTTCGGTACATGTGCATCTACATGACATACTTTTACAGCCAACTTCTCTATCTGGGCAGAGATGTCTTGCCACAATTCAGCAGCCCAGATGGATTTCCCTCTGCTCTTCCAAGGTCTTTTTTCATTGGTCTGGCCACCCCCACAGAGCATTTGCTACCATCCACGAGGCAGTGTAGAGGTAGAACGGTGGCCATTTCTCTCATTCAGTGATATCTAAAGCCAAATGGAAGGCTTTCAGCTCTGCAACCCGACCTGATCCACCTTGTCCCTCAACAGCTTCTATGACTCGCGGCATAGGACTTCCTACATTAGCTTTCCTTTTTCGATTTGTCCCTATAATATGTCAGGAACCGTCAGTAAAGTGACTGTATCACTTTTCATTTTCTAGTAGCTGATTATATGGTGGGGCCTCCTCAGCACGCGTCACCTTCTCCTCCTCTGATGATAGTCCAAAATTTTTGCCTTCAGACCACTTTGTGTTGACTTCCAAGATCCCTGGGTGATTGGGGTTTCCTATTCAAGCTCACTGCAGAACAAGGAACCTACCTACTT